>NC_087174.1:12458327-12543327 GCF_035594125.1 Scylla paramamosain
TAAGGGAAGCTACGAGGCATCAGAAGGTCAATACGTGGCATTCCTTTTGACATCTATCTACGGCCACCTGTCATCACTGCCCATAAAAATCATCACCTTAACCTCTTGATTGTTATTTGGTATATCTTTTCTTGATTACTGATCATTCTGAGACATCTTTACTTGTTATATAGCCATCTCTTATCTTTAAACTAGGTAGAAATTGCAAAATCTATTCTTTTTAATCCCCTTCCTTGAAAATGCTTGAAAGATTTCATGCATTACTTTTGGTAGTGGTAACTTTCTCGTATGGCAGTGAATGTGTTAAAGCGTTCTACTGACTTGGCATTAACAATTGATTCCTGAGTCTATTCCAGTCATCTGCCATTGTTTGAGAACCATCTTTTTAATAATAAAACAGTCGGTTTCAAATTTTAACATATGATTTCAATAGACGCCACTGATTGAAAAAAAAAGTGATGGAATAGTGCAAGATATAATGCCAGTAGCCAGTATCTATCTATCCATCTATTATTTTGTTTCCTTGAGTAAATAAAATTATTGTCTCAGAAGACTGCCATAAAGTTAACAGTAACTCTCTCTCTCTCTCTCTCTCTCTCTCTCTCTCTCTCTCTCTCTCTCTCTCTCTCTCTCTCTCTCTCTCTCTCTCTCTCATTCTAGTTTCCCCCAGACAGGAAGAGACGCACCGATACTCAGACAGACATATCGGGTTCCGTGAGAGCGAGATAGCGTTCTCTTTCCTCTTTCCTGACGGGCCACGCGACGCAGAGAGAGAGAGAGAGAGAGAGAGAGAGAGAGAGAGAGAGAGAGAGAGAGAGAGAGAGAGAGAGAGAGAGAGAGAGAGAGAGAGAGAGAGAGAGAGAGAGAGAGAGAGAGAGAGAGAGAGAGAGAGAATGAAAGAAAACTGTACATCGGAAAGGGTAACTTGATCAAACACACACACACACACACACACACACACACACACACACACACACACACACACACACACACACACACACACACACACACACACACACACACACACACACCAGATAAATAATAACTTAAGACACTTACACTTATCATCAAATTTACATGACAGGACAAAAAATAGAATACTATAACTTAATGCCTTAAATAAAGCACAAATGCATGGGCACCTATAACTAAATGCAATAAAAAAATAATAAAAGAAACAGAAGCTAGTTATTTTTTACCATGCTCTTCTATGCAACTACACTTTAAAACTATAATAATAACAATAAATAACAGTGCATATATACTAAACATACAAACACATTCACTAAATATAACAGACACACCTAGCCAGAATTTATCATGAGTCTTACGTCAGAGAGAGAGAGAGAGAGAGAGAGAGAGAGAGAGAGAGAGAGAGAGAGAGAGAGAGAGAGAGAGAGAGAGAGAGAGAGAGAGAGAGGAGAGAGAGAGAGAGAGAGAGAGAGAGAGAGAGAGAGAGAGAGAGAGAGAGAGAGGAGAGAGAGAGAGAGAGAGAGAGAGAGAGAGAGAGAGAGAGAGAGAGAGAGAGAGAGAACTGTCCTTGAGTCAGCATGAAAACAAAACCAAATTAAAGATAAAGGACAGAGCAAGACTAAGAAAGATTACAAGATAAGAGATCACATCAGGAACCTCAGAGAACAGTACTGTGTCGATCCACCAACTCCACTCACCTCAAGGCCATACGTCGCTTGGTCGCAAGGTCGGAGTCAGTGCACAGGACAGACACGTGACACATAGACTCGATATGACCCATCTCGTTCTTGGCGGTGCACGTGTAGATCCCGCCGTCGGTGTAGTCGGCACTTCGTATCTCCAGAGTCGCAATGCCGTCAGGGTCGAGAGAGAAGGAGTGCTTGCGGGATGGCCTGATGCGCTGGCCATCCCGGTGCCTGAAGGTGGGAGGCGAGGCATAGGTGGTGAAGTCAGGAGGCACATAGAAAGAGGAATGGAAAGAGAAAAGTGAATGCACAAGAGGTGATGGAGATAGGAAGTGTGGCAAAGATACAAATGAGTGATAGAGACAAATATATAGTTGAGAGGCAAAGAAAGTTAAATGTAAAGGAGTATACATGGGAAAGATGAAATGTGGAAAAGGTCATGAAGAAAGGAAGTGAGGCAGAAATACAATTTAAAGGCAAGGACAGAGAAGAATGGAAAGATGAAATGCAAAAGAGGAAGGGATGGGGATGGGAGGTGAAGCAAAGATATAGTTGAGATGTACAGGCAGAGAGGAAAGAAGATAAGTGTGGTCATGGTTCAGATGGGGTGAAAGAAGGTAGTGATGGAGATTGGAAGTGAAATGGAAAGAAAAAAACCATGGGAGAGAGAGAATCATAAACATGGGAAAGATATGGAAAAGGTAACAAGAAGGAAGAAGTGATGAAGATGGAACGCCATCAGCAGAGGAATGGAAACCAAATTCATGAAAAGAGGAAATTTTCAAGAGATGAAAAAGACAGGTAGTGATCAGAATATCACTGCCAAGATCATAAACAAACAAAATCCAAAAAAAGCCATAAGAACTAACAGAACACATGAATAAAAGAAAGAAAACAGAAGCAATGAGAAAACAGGAAAATCGAACATATGTAAAAGTTCACAGAAAACCAAGGAATATATACACAAAGAGAAATAGAGAGACAGAAGAGTGCTAATAAAATTACTTTGAAATGAAAAGAAAGGAAAATATCAGACAAAAAGCAACTATAAAAGAAAATTTTAAATATTACAAAAAATACAGATTAAAGAAAAAACAAGCAAAGTATATACAAAAACACAAAATATAATAAAATATCAAACAAATACATCACAGAATACATATCTAACACTGCACTTTTATCATACTAATATACTACCCTCTTCTGCATCAGTGTACTAATAACACCATGCCTATATGCATTCCCTGAGGAAGGGCAGGGTGTTGGCGGGTGACTCACCAAACAACTCCTATGGTGGGGTATGCCTCAATGACTGTCTCCAAGAAGATGGTCTCCTCCTCTCTCACACTCACGTCCTCCAGCTCTTTCAGGAACATGGGTGAGATGTAGGACCTTTGGAGATGAAATACAGAGGTTATGAGAAATGCTTAGATATCTGCTTGATGGTGATGAATGGTCCCTTCTCTGTCTACTCTTGGTATCACAGAGGTGCTTCCAATACTCTACCAAAAAGTCACAAAATCGTTATCAGTTTATTTTCCAGCTCCTGGAAGATAAAATGCAGAGGTTATGAGGAACATTTAGGAATTTATTCAAGTTATGAATGGTTCTTATCCTGCCTACTGTTAAAATCATAATGTTGTTTCCAATATTCTATCAATAAAGTCACAAAATCATTATCAATTTATTTTCCAACTCCTGGAGATTAAATACAGAGGTTATGAGCAATCTTTAGGCATATGCTCAAATATTATGAATGTTTCCTACTCTGTCCATTGTTAAAATCAGTGTTGCTTCCAATACTCTATCGAAATAAAGCCACAAAAACATTATCAGTTTACTTCCGACCTGCCTCCACCACTCACCTTAGGCCAGTGTCCACAATCAGGCGGCAGCTGCACAGGATGGATCCATGAGCATTGACGGCACAGGCAGAGTATACGGAAGCATCGGAGTGGGAGGCATTGGAGATCTCAAGAGTGTGGAAGTTGCCATCCTCCTGCCATATGATGTGTCCCTCTGCACCACAACAACTTCTCGTCAGTACATCATGAGTGGCTTATTATCCTTATCACACTTGATGTTACCTACTATCAAGGTTACCTGAACTAATTAACAAACGAACCATAACATGCCTTGCCCATTACTTTTTCATTAGCAAAGTATCATTGCTAATATCACCTACATACGTTTCCTAAACTGAACAAACAAAGCACCATATCAATACATAAACAGCTATAAAACTAAAATTACTACAATAAAGTAATGAACCAAGCACATGAACCTTTTCAGTAGTAACATTTCCAGAAGCATTGTCAATAATACCAATTCCCCAAAATTAACAAAACATCATGTCAGTATAAAAATTGTTATCAATTTAAAATAATCGACTACTATGATTAAAAAGCAAGAAATGAAAATTAAAATAATTAGTATCAAGCATCAAGAAAAGCATATCAATATAAAGGAATCAATACAAAACCAAAATGAACAGAGTACAATAACAAATAAACAAGAAATGAGAATAATGAAATAATCACCATCAGGGATCAAGCAAGATATATCATTATAAAAATCATAAAATCATACCAACAGTATACAATAAACAAGAAACAAAAATGATGAAACAATTACCATCGGGTGTCACCAGATTATCGTCCTTGAACCAGGTGACTTGAGGACGAGGAATACCCACAATCTGGCAGGTGAGGCGCACCGGGAAGCCCACCTGAACCCGGCGATCTCTGAGACGCATGGTAAAGTGTGGTGCCATGCTGGGGGCACTGTCCAACCTCGACAGTGCCATCAGGTTGCTGCAGGAGGAGGAGCACTCAGGTTAGCCAAGTAAAAAAGTGATCTTGGATTGGATTTAGGCTTCACCTGAACACTTAAGTAATGCAAGTAACATAACTAACAACATACAATAACTCGGTTAATGTTGGAATATCTATAGCTTTGTGTCTAGTAGTGCAAAGAAAAGTGAATCTCCAGGGATTTCTGAACTAAAAAAATAATCTAAACAATACTAATACAACAATATCATACTAAGTCATTTTTAGAAAAGAAACCACAGAGCTGATGTATCTAAATGAGGTAAAATAAACTGACAAAATTGCATTATCCTGTAAAAATTTAACAACTTATGTAATTACATGCACAAGAATTTAAAGCCAACAAAATTACATAACCTAGAGTATAAATCACACAGCTGACATATATAAAATGAAGAAGTAAAAGTCATAAAAACTACATTAACTTAAGTAACAGTAACACAACTAATGTATCTAAACAAAAGTGAAGCTCAACAAAGCTACCATAGTGCCACAAGTACCTGTTGATGCGCTCCTGAGCCTCAAGGACGGAGCAGTCATGCGTGGGAGTGAGCCTGGCGAAGGTGGTGACCCGCCCGCCCGGGTTCACCGCCTCCAGCTCATACTTGCCCTCATCCTCCCACTGTAGGTCGTCAATCCTCAAGCTCACCTGAGAAAACACATGCAAGGAGTTACTGGCTGGTTTAGACAGAGATGTACAAAAAAATAAATAAATAAATAAGAGTTCTGGCAATATTATTCTATTCTGAGAAAACGCTACAATTTATCAACTACATGATATAAAAATTATTAAAAAGAAGGAAAGGTAAAGATAAATGACATCAAATATATTTAATGCCTAAAACCCACAACACTAATTAACATGATCACATCCTTATAATTCTTCTGCTACCATAATTTAAACTAAAATTGTGTTTCTGGATTGGTATTAATAATTGTATAGCTTTCTTACTTAATCAAACTTAACATAAGTGAATTACACATAAATTGGGTTAATAGCACTTGTTACATATTGGTAAATGCTGGAAATAAAATAAAACAAAATAAAATAAAATAAAATAAAATAAAATAAGCATGCAGCACAGTTTAGAGAAATCAGATAATTGTGATAGATATTTCAAATTCATCTTTGAAGATGATCTTGGTTATTAAACATCAAAGTGCTGCAAAATAAAGTTAACACAGAAACAATGATAAATGAGAAATAAATCAACAAAGCATGATAAAATAAAAGATGGTCATTACTCAAAAAAATATAATAGCTTAATTATGCCCACTGCTTCAGAACATTAGGTCACATTTAGTACTTAACATCCTGGTTCATATCAAGAATTTCCACTTCATTTCAAGCAGGAATCAATAAACATTACATCATTCACATGACATGATAAAGGAATGCAGAGGTTAAGCATGAAAGGAGCCAGATCACCATAATGGTTCACCATACTGGGTCACCATGTTGGGTCACCTCCTGACACTCTACCTTGATCACCAGACCAAACACGTTGTGAACCTGCAGCCCCAGCACCGCAGCATCACAGCAGCACAGGGTTGGGTCAGAGGGACAGTGTGAGCATCAGTGGCACAATCTTTACACTCCTTAGTCTTAAATGTTACCTCTTGTCAAGACAGAATTACATGACCATATACATATCATTCATTCATCACACTGACAACTGCTTCAATATAAGCTTATGCAGTTAGCTATGCACAGAATCTAATTTTGGGCAGTTTATGACAAAGGAGGAGCTTAAACACACACACACACACACACACACACACAGAGGATAGCAACAAAGATGGTACCAGAACTGGAAGACTTAAACTTGAAAAGATGGGATCACAAACACTAAAAGAGAGAAGAGAAAGAGGAGACCTGATAACAATGTACAAATTAGTAAACAATATAGAAAGAACACAGAAATGACTTGGTACCAAAGATGGAGGAGGGAGAGAGACAGACAAGGGGACATGGGAAGAAAATAAAGAAGAATGGATGTTCAATTGACATCAAGATATACAGCTTCCTGTATTGAACTATTGAAATCTAGAATGATTTGAAGGAAGAGGTGGTTGTGGCAAACAGTGTACACATGTTTTAAAGAGAAACTGGATATATATGGTTATGGAAACAGGACAAAATGAGCTCGTGCCCTGTACAATACACCTAGGTAAATACAACTAAGTAAATATGCACATACACACGTTACACACACGCACACAAAAAACCTAGATATCTGGAATGGACTAAAAGAGGTAATAGAGACATAGAGTATACATCAACTGAAGGAAAGACTGCATAGATATACAAAGACAATACTTAACGAGTATAGCTTGGATTCTAAACTCTAAATATGTAAAAACTGCTAAATATATATACACATACATATAACTAGGTATACTAAAAGATATATATATATATATATATATATATATATATATATATATATATATATATATATATATATATATATATATATATATATATATATATATATATATATATATATATATATATATATATATATATATATATATATATATATATATATATATATATATATACTGAAATAAAACTAACTCCAACTAGGGAAACACACCTAGATATATACACAAACACATAACTAGGTATACTTAAGGAAACACAATGAGGCAGACAAGGTAAGAAGGTAACACCCACTGAGCTCTCTGTGGAGAAGGATGAGAAGCGAGGGTAGCGTTGAATGTCCACGTAGGTGCCATCTTTGTACCAGCGGACCTCAGGCACCGGCTCTCCTGTCACCTGTGATGTAGATAGGGGTACTTGTCTTTTTTTTTTTTTCATATGAAGAAGACATTCCAAGAAGCCATGCACACATACATTCCAAGAAGCCAAGGACACAAAAATTTGGATAGAAAACTGAGGAAAATTTCCTCTTTTTATCAAATTTCTTTTTTCATGTGATGGAAGCTGGAGAAAAAAATGATCTACTAGGTTACTGGTTTTAAAAAGGTTAAACAGGAAGATCTCCAAACTACAAGATAAGAATAGTGTAATGCAAACATTGTAGTTAATTTTTGTATGCAATATTTTCTCACTACACATGTTATTTTCCACAATTGCCACAAAGAAGTTAAGAAAGCATAATAAAATGCACTATAATAACAGTAATTGGTATGAAAACATTCATAAAATTTCATATACAAACTTGCATAAAGACAAATACAACACCTTATCACCAAGGTATTATCATCAATATGCTTTCTATGGTGTTCAGTTCACAATATCAATATCATATTATCACAGTGGTCTAGTCTTGTTCCCTACCTGGGCATCAATGCAGATGGAGCTGCCTGGCATGGCCCTAACATGGTGCGGCAGGGCATGGGGGAAGCTTGGAGGCTCAACACGTCGCCCCACTCGGATGGGCTGGGGAGTCATGGCCGCCTCACCCCACCCATACTTGTTCCTTGGGGTCACCCGGAATAAGTACTCACGATCGGTCTTCAGGTTGTACACGTCAAATGATGGGATGGGGGACACACCATACTGTGTGAGAGAACTTAGATATGAATTCTGCTCCTGGATTATACAAGTTTCCTATGTCATCAATGAAAGTAACCTCAGATTTTATTAACAAAAAGATGTAGTATTGTGGACCATAAAACTATTCCTTTCCACCAGGGGCCGACAGGGCTAAAAATATGAATGTGTGTGTGTGTGTGTGTGTGTGTGTGTGTGTGTGTGTGTGTGTGTGTGTATGTGGAGTGCCTTGTCTGGGCCACCCTGAGATTGCCAGCCTGGCATATAGATAAATAGATAAACTGGCTGATAGATAGATAGACAGATTAGAGATTTCAAAATATCAACATCTGTGTAGCATCCTTAGCAATATTATTATAGTCAGCTGAATACTATCCTTGGCACCCCCTCACCCACCTCCTGCCAGCGTGCTTCCTCCCCAAGTATCCACCCCTCCACCTTGTATGCATTCACCACCACACTGCCCATGTGCTGTGGCTTGGCCCAGTGCAGCGACACCCAGTTCCTGCCCACATCTCGGGCCTTTGGAGTGCCAACCTTGCCCGGGACATCTTGAGAAAGAGAACAATGACAGTTATAAATACTAGTAACACATCACTAACACAATCCCAACCTCTGCTCTTTCTCAACTTAAAAAAAAGTAAACAAGAGAATAATTACATTTATAACCACTTTAATAACATTTCTTACTCAATAACACAATCACAACCTCTACCCCTCAACTCAAAGTAAAGGTAGACCAAGATATGGCTCCAATCAACTATTTCCTTTTCTTCTCCTCAACAGACAAATGTGTTCCTCTCACCTCTGATGAACCTGCCGGAGGTGAGTCGTGGCTCCTCCTCTACGTTGACAGGGAACTTCTCATCCCGGCCTCGTGGGGAGTAACTGCGAGACCGGAAGTTCTCCCTCACCTGTATTTGAGATTACTTATACATTATTTCTTGGAATGGCCACAGAATTTCTTTTGCTCGAAGTCATATGCAGAGAAAAGATTACTGTCTAGGTCAGGGATAGAAAGAATAAGGACAGCAGACTAAACTTATGGTATTTTCAACAGTACAAGTCAGAGACCATTCAGGGCATACAAGGCAGACTGAAACAAAGAACAGGTGAGGACTGACCTTGACACTGCAGTAAGCCCTGACGGAGCCACTGATGTTCTTGGCCTCAACAGTGTAGGTGCCAGAGTCTGAGATCTGAGCACTGCGGATCACCACTGAGTGCTGGTTGTCCCGCACTGTCTTGTGGGCACGGCCCGTGTTCACCACATCCTGAGTCCCTTTTAGCCATGACACTGGAATGCAACACAGGGCACATTACTCCAGTCATTGTGAATATAAAAAACTGTTATTATCGGTGAGTTAGCTGTGTGGTCTTGTGATTAGATTTTGGTAAATATTTGTCACTCTGGTCATTGTGAATATAGAAGATTGCTATTACCATTGTATTAGCTGTGTGGTCTCGGTGAAAAGATTCTGGCAAACATTTGTCACTCTGGTCATAGTGAATACAGAATATTGCTATTCTCAGTATATTGGCTGTATGGTTTCAATGAAGAGATTCTAGAAAAAAATTTGTCACCAAGTCCAAAACAATGTAATGATTCACACACATTTATATCCTGTCACCTTCATGGATTAAAAAACATTCAGTTATGTACCAACATTTTCATAGTTTTCCTTCTTGTTAACAAAATCATAGCTATAATTTCTAAAACATACAACTGAAGTGTCAGTAACAACATAAAGCCATCACATTTTCTCCCTACTACTGTGGTCCATGGCTCACCCCTGGGTGTGGGCTCTCCCTGGACGGTGCAGCTCAGGTGGATTTCCTCGTCCCGTAGCACTGTGATCATGCTCTCAGGGCGCGTGGTGAAGATGGGCGCCCTCATCTCCTTGTCTCCCTTCTCAGCCTGTGCCCCACGTCGGGTCTTGGGAGTGCCAAAGTTGACAGTGCTCATGGTGTATGACTGTCCATACCTACATAGGAATGATGGGAGAAAAGTTTGTATATGACCTGTATTCATTATGAACTTTCTAAAATAAAACTGATTAACTAAAATTCCTACTTATTACAGAGTCATTAGGAAACTTTAAAGATGATTAGATAAATTTATGGATGAGGATGATAGGTAAAAATACCAAGGTAGGTAGGTTTCATACAGGGACTGCCATGTATAGGCCTAACAGTTTCTTAAAGCTTCTCTTACTTTCTTATGTTTCTATATTCTTGTGTTCTAGTAGTAGCTAGCAGGTTGTGGACAAAAAAAGCTGTTTTGATAAGTACTACAAATACAAGTAAATGAGACACATCTGGTAATTCATGCAGGAATTTTACACACTTGTTTGTGATCCTGCAGGAGTAGCAGCCCAAGTCCTTGGAGGTGACCTGGAACACTGTGAGGGTGTGGGTCCCACCTGTGGCCGAGATGCGGAACTTGCCTGATGGATGCAGCAGCCTTCCATTGAACTGCCACAAGACCTCGGGGGTGGGGGAACCTGGGAGACAAAGAGACAGTGCTGGGAGGCTGACTTTGTTTTCCCTACATGTAAATCTACTTTCATTGTACTTTTATATCTAAAAGTATTTTCAATATACTTTTATACATTTAAATCTATTTTCACTTCACTGCATGTAGATTTACTTTCAACATATAACAATACATGAGATAATACATTAATTTATCTTTGTAAGACTGCTATTTCATGATTTTATACAGGATAGATTTTAATAAAGCAAGAAAAAGAACAGTAAAAGGTGATTCCACCTTTAGGATGAGGAAATCCTGTCTAATAATGATTACAAAACAACAAATACAAGTATATCTATGCATTTTGACACATTCTTTCAAATACTCGAACATGCAGTTCTCAGATTATCACATCCAGTACAGACACCTTGCTTGCTAACTACATAACAACTGAATCAGCCCACCTGCCACCTCCACCTGCAGCGTGAGTGTGCCATTCTCCTCCACAAACTGGTCACACAGCTCACTGATGAAGCGTGGGCACTCACTGTCATCTGGCCGGCCATCGTGTTTGCCTTGGGTGTGGAAGAGAATAAGTTAAGTATGGTATTTAGATGACCCTGTTGCATGGTCCTGCTCTGATTAACAATAACTTATTTCTAACACTTGGAAAGAAATAAGAAGCTAAGTGTGGTACTGAGATGAACCAGATGCAAGGTCCTGCTCCGATTAACAATGGTTTATTTCTAACACCATCAGGGGATAATAAGCTGTATCATTACAATACAATGAATCACAATGATGTATACTTGTTCCTGATGAACACAAAATGAGTCATGTTGCTTAGCCTGAACTCTCCTCCCTTCACTCTATATCTAATTTTATTTCATTTATTCATTGATTTCATGTTCATGGTTACAATGGAGTAAAATGAAAAAAAGCAAAAAGTTCCTATGACTGAATATCTATTTTTTTCAAAATTAATTCTTTAGTAGCCAAGAAATTTATTTTTGAATAACCATGTCTATTAGACTGCAGATCAAAACACAAAAAAACATAAAGCAAACAAAAAAGCAAAACAATAATTATTAATGTACATTAAAGAAATAATAAATTATTTGAGTAATTTGTTCTGACATACAGTAAAAGGGACTTCCACACAATTAGAAACAACTGACACACTATGTGTGAACATCCCTACAAGACCATTTTCACAGAACTGATGTAACATAAGTAAGTCAAGCATCAATATTTATTTCTGAGACTCAGTGGTTGGAGACAAAATAATTACTTAAATTAGTAGCTTCTGCATTTAAAACTCATCACAAAACAACCATAAATAAACACAAAACACAAAAAAGATTTAGATTTTATTATGTAACACTTCATGAGATTTACTCACGTTGTTTCTCAAGCAGAGCTGGAAATCAGTTAAAAAATTACTCATAAAATGTATAAGAGGTATTCATACTTATTTATCTAGCTGTGAAGTTTTGACTTAAATTATAACCTGTAGTATGTGAACTTATCATGTAACTCTCATATCAACTTACTCATAATTATAACCTGCAGTATGTGAATCTATCATGTAATTCTCATATCAACTTACTCATATCAACCTACTCCCATTAACCTACTCATATTACCATCCTGTGACCAAAACCATCATATAATTCTAACATTGAGCTACTGAAGGTGAAACCATCATGTAATTCTCATATTACCTCTCTTCCGGTCACATTTCCTACAGCAGAGTGATAAAGGGAACACCAAAACTTACTCTGAACTTCATATCATTTGTATTCTAGTCATACTTCTTACAGCAGAGTGATAAAGAGGACAGCAATACTCACCCTGGACTTGCACTGCTCCGGATATCTCATCGCGATACACTCTGTTCTCAGCATGACAAGTGTAGTTCCCTGAATCAGCGGCACGAGGAGAAGTGATGATCAGTTTGCCTGCAAAAGAATAGAACAATAAAACACTAATATAACAAACTAATAAACACATTCAATTATACATTTTTTATAAAATATACAGACCCCTCTAGAGCAGCATCATTTCAAATTTGCCCATGAACTTCCAAGCTTACATACATATTTTTAAGGATAATGTAAAAAAGTGACTTACTCAAAGGCTCCTTAGGGATTAACTTCACATATTTTTTACATATGATGAATAAGAACCACCAACAAAGCAAAGAGATTAAGCTAAGAACCTTAGTCATATTTTTACTGTTACACTCACAATTCGATAGTACAAAGCAAAGAGACTAAGGCAATGAACCTCAGTGCTACTTTCACTATTACACTCACATATGCCTTCCTCAGTGATGGAAGTCTGGAAGCGCGGTGAGGCAGGCAACCTGTCAGCATCCTTGAGCCAGGTGATCTTGGGCTGAGGGTAACCCATCACATGGCAGGACAACACAAGCTGGTCATCCTCACTCACATATCGTTCTGGCAGACACACATAAGTAAAGTAGGAAATAGGAACTCCCATGTAATGCAGCGATGATATTCTGTGTGCCTGGATGCTAAAAAATAGGCCTACGCAATCATTTAACTTCTCTTTCATTAAAGCAAAAACCAGCAAAGGACTCAGTTCAACTCTCACATTAACTAAAGACAAGAAAATTTCAGTCTTAACACAACTATATGGAAGTGTGTGTGTGTGTATGTGTCACCTCTCAGGCTGGTGGTGAAGGTGGGTGGAGTAGGCTTATGGTCTTCCTCTCCTTTCACCCGCAAGTCACAGGTGGTGGAGACACGGCCATGGCGGTTCCTGGCAGTGCAGGTGTACTCGGCGGAGTCACTGCGAGTGACATTGCACAGCTCCAGGCAGGCCACTCCCTCATGGTTGATGACCTGTAAGTGATGCATAGATGAGTCAGAGTGTAACAGGATGATAATTTGCAAAGAAAATAATGACAGACAACTCCTACCCTCTCAATAAGAATGATGCGTTTCTGAGATATAGCATAAGACTGGGCTACCTGTACAGAGGACCTGCAGACTTATTTAATTCGTGCCACTGAGCATTAAATTATATTACTGTGTTCTTTCTCATTTTTAATTCTCATTTTAATTGTTTTTTCACAGTTTCTAGTTTTTTTTTTTTTTAACTCAACTGAAATCTTACAAGTTTTCATCTAATTTTAGTATCCTTTTAGGTGATTCTTAGACATTTCTGTCTTCAGTGTAACTCTTAACTTTGGATGTAGCTGCTCTAGATCTAAAAAAGTTTCAATTTTTATGTACAAATTGACTAAATCAAGTATATATTATTATTATCATTTTCATTATCATCAAAGCAATGCCTCAAACTCAAAGACAGTTATATGATCATCTCCCTTCACCTGACTCAAGTATCCTTCTTCACATTCATAAACATTCCTTCATGTCTCTGAATCAACAGTACACAGCACAGCACCTCACCTTGACCCGCTCATCCTCCCGCACTGGATAGCCACCCTTGAACCACTCTATCTCTGGTGAGGCTTCATCCATCGGGTACAAGATGTTGCAGGTGAGGCGGATGCGGCTGCCCTTCACTGCCTGTCTGTCCTGAAGCTTTGTGCTGAACTTTGGTCGGCGCTTGGGGTCACGTTTGCTCAGGTAGTCACCCTAAAGATTGCCAGGAAATTATGCAAATATCCATGCTTTCTTGCTATATTGGATAAATCTTAATATGTTTTGGTGTTCTTAATAATGAAGAAATGCAAATAATGGATATATTCTCAGTATTCTAAACTGGTGAAAGCACCTAAAAGTAAAGTTAAGTAAGTTAAGCAACAGTAAATATAATCAAGAGTGAATATGTCATGATGTGAACTGGAGTAAATTTTTTTTTCTCATTATAAGGAGCAAAATCCAGAATGGCTGCAGGAATATTTCAGCTGCATTTCTATAATAACCAAGAGGATTTCTAAAATGCTTTCTTACATCTGGAGTGAGGGGTCTTCTCTCCAGCGAACCGTATCTGTCCACAGAGAGGAGCTCCTTCTCTGAGTACTCAATCTTGTGCCTAGATCTCTCATTTAGCTCTCTGTCCAGCTGCTGCTCCTCCTCCTGCCAACGTTTGCGCTCCTCAGCTTTCTTCTGGCGCCTCTCTTCTTCCTGAATGATGAAGGGCAAGGGTCATTAAGAGGAAAATCACTATATATCAATTGTGGGGGAAAAGCCAGAGATCATAATCATCCTTTCTTAAAATCACATAGGTAGTGATTGAATTAAAAAAAATGATGCAACTACATATCACAATGATTAACACAGTCAGCAATAGTAAATACACAATTTTTGTAATATATAAAGTGCCATAATTCTTGCCTTCCTCAAGAACTCCTCTCCTTGTTTCTTGATTTCTTCTTCCCTCCTCCTCTTCATCTCCTCTCGCCCTCGCAATTCTTCCTCCAGCTTCTTCTTTTCCATCTCAACTCTCTTTCTTGACTCCATCTCTCTTCGTTCTTCCTCTTCAGCCAAGAGCTTATCTAGCTCCTCCCTCTTCCTCCTCCTCTCTCTCCTCCTTTCTTCTTCCTCCTCCATGCGTCTTTCATCCTCTTCCAGCTCCTTCTGCAACCGTTGCCTTCTTTCCTGCTTCTCTTTTTCCTTCCTTCTTTGTCTTTCCATTTCCTTCTCCTTCATTGCCTTTTCTTCTTCCTCTCTTTGTTTCTGCCTTCTTTCTTCTCTTTCTGCCTCTTCTTTGGCATATTTAGCCTGTCTCTCTTTGTATGCCTTTTCTTCCTCCATCATTCTCTGTCTCCTCTTCTCTCTTCGGTCTGCTTCTTCCTTCATTATCCGTTCTTCTTCCTCTCTCATCATTTTCTCCTGATCCTGTCTTCTTTTCTCTAGCTTTTTTAGTCTGTCCTCTTCATCCTTTAGTTTCCTCTGTTCTTGTTCTTCTAAGTGTCTCATTCTATCATCATGCTGTCTTCTTTTCCTCTCAGCTTGCCTTTCTTCTCCCTTCTTTAGAGTCTCTTCCTCTTCTTTCTTTCTTCTTTCTGCTTCCTCCTTCCTCTTCTTCTGCCTTTCAGCAAACTCCTGCTCCTCTTTCTTTAGTTTCTCTTCTTCCTCCCTCCTTCTCCTGGCACGTTCATCCTCTTTAGGTGGTTCTTCCTTCTCCTTCTTCCTGAGGATCTCCTCCTGCTGGCGAAGTTCAGCAGCTCGGGTGGTCGTCATTGCAGAGTCCTGAGCCTTGTCTGCATCCTTCTGCCTTCTTTTCTCAACCTCTGGAGACTTTGCCTTCTTGAGAGATGCTTCATTATCCACCTGACTTGCCCTTCTTCTTGGAGGTGGCTCAGGAGACTTTGCCTTCTCCACTTCAGTTTTGGCTTTGGCTTTCTTAGTTTCCTCCTCCCTAAGACTTGATCGCTTTCTCTCAGGGGATTTAGCTTTCTCAGCAGCCATGATCTCAGCCTCCTTGACACTTGACCGCTTCCTTGGCTTTGGTTCTGGGGACTTGGCACTCTTCTCCTGTTTCTCACTCTCTTCCTTCTTAAGTTCTGGAGACTTGGCTTTCTTGTCAAGCTTCTTAGCCTCCTCTTCCTTCTTTTCAGCTTCCTCCTTCTTCTCTTCTTCCTTCTTACATTCAGGAGACTTGGCTTTCTTGTCAAGCTTCTTAGCCTCCTCCTCTTTCTTTTTAGTTTCCTTTTTCTCTTCTTCCTTCTTAGGTTCAGGAGATTTGGCCTTTTTATCAAGCTTTTTAGCCTCCTCTTCCTTCTTTTTAATTTCCTCTGCCTTCTTTTCTTCCTTTTTGAGTTCTGGAGACTTAGCCTTCTTATCAAGCTTTTTAGCCTCATCCTCCTTCTTTTTAGTTTCTTCCTTCTTATCAAGTTTCATAGCCTCCTCCTCTTTCTTTTTAGTTTCTTCTTTCTTCTCTTCTTCCTTCTTACGTTCAGGAGACTTGGCTTTCTTATCAAGCTTTTTAGCCTCCTCTTCCTTCTTCTTTTCAGTTTCTTTCTTCCCTTCTACCTTCTTATCAAGCTTTTTAGTCTCCTCTTCCTTCTTTTTGGTTTCTTCCTTCTTTGGTTCAGGAGACTTTGCCTTTTCATCAAGCTTCTTAGCTTCCTCCTTCTTTTCAGCTTCCTTCTTCTCCTCTCCCTTCTTATCAAGCTTTTTAGCCTCTTCTTCCTTCTTTTTGCTTTCTTCCTTCTTCATTTCAGGAGACTTTGCCTTCTTATCAAGCTTCTTAGCATCTTGTTTCTTTTCAGCTTCCTTCTTCTCTTCTGCTTTCTTATCAAGCTTTTTAGCCTCCTCCTCTTTCTTTTTGGTATCTTCTTTCTTCTCTTCTTCCCTCTTAGGTTCAGGAGATTTTGCTTTCTTATCAAGCTTCTTTGCCTCTTCCTGTTTCTTTTCAGCTTCTTTTTTCTCTTCTTCTTTCTTATTAAGCTTCTTAGCCTCCTCTTCCTTCTTTTTATCTTCTTCCTTCTTCTTATCTAGCTTTTTAACTTCATCCTTCTTTTCAGCTTCTTTCTCATCATCTGTCTTCTTATCCAACTTTTTCACATCTTTCTTCTCTTCTTCCTTCTTACCTTCAGGAGACTTTGCTCTCTTATCAAGCTTTTTAGCTTCCTCCTGCTTCTTCCCAGCTTCTTTCTCCTCCTTTTCCTTCTTAGCTTCTTCTTGCTTCTTTTCAGCCTCTTTCCTCTCTTCAGCCTTCTTGTCAAGTTTAACTTCTTTCTTCTCTTCCTCCTTCTTAGGTTCTGGAGATTTTGCTTTCTTATCAAGCTTCTTTGCCTCCTCTTGCTTCTTTTCTGCTTCTTTCTTTTCTTCTTCCTTCTTGTCAAGTTTCTTAGCTTCATTCTGTTTCTTCTCTGCTTCTTTCTTCTCTTCTTCCTTTTTGTCAAGCTTTTTGGCATCTTGTTTCTTTTCAGTTTCTTTCTTCTCTTCTTCAAGTTTTTTAATCATCTCTGGCTTTTTCTTTCCTTTTTCTTTCTCTTCTTCTTCCTTCTTCTTATCATGCTTTTTACCATCTTCTTTCTTCTCATCTTCCTTCTTAGGTTCAGGAGACTTTGCTTTCTTATCAAGCTTCTTTGCCTCTTCCTGTTTCTTTTCAGCCTCTTTCTTCTCTTCTTCCTTCTTATCAAGCTTCTTTGTCTCTTCCTGCTTCTTTTCAGCTTCTTTCTTCTCTTCTTCCTTCTTATCAAGCTTCTTAGCCTCCTCTTTCTTCTTTTTAGCTTCTTCTTTCTTCTCTTCATCCTTCTTAGGTTCAGGAGATTTTGCCTTCTTATCGAGCTTTTTAGCCTCTTCTTCCTTCTTTTTAACTTCTTTCTTCTCTTCTTCCTTCTTATCAAGTTTTTTAGCTTCTTCTTCCTTCTTTTTAGCTTCTTTCTTCTCTTCTTCCTTCTTATCAAGCTTCTTAGTCTCCTCTTCCATCTTTTTAGCTTCTTTCTTTCCTTCATCCTTCTTAGGTTCAGGAGATTTTGCCTTCTCATCAAGCTTTTTAGCCTCCTCCTCCTTTTTAACTTCTTTCTTCTCCTCTTCCTTCTTAGGTTCAGGAGACTTTGCCTTCTTATCAAGTTTCCTTGCCTCTTCCTGCTTCTTTTCAGCTTCTTTCTTTTCTTCCTTCCTATCAAGCTTCTTGGCTTCCTCTTCCTTCTTTTTAGCTTCTTTCTTTTCTTCTTCCTTCTTATCAAGCTTCTTAACCTCCTCTTCCTTCTTTTTAGCTTCTTCTTTTTTCTCTTCCTTCATAGGTTCAGGAGATTTTGCCTTCTTATCAAGCTTCTTTGCCTCTTCCTGCTTCTTTTCAGCTTCTTTCTTCTCTTCTTCTTTCTTATCAAGCTTCTGAACCTCCTCTTCCTTCTTTTTAGCTTCTTCTTTCTTCTCCTCTTCCTTCTTTTTAACTTCTTTCTTCTCCTCTTCCTTCTTAGGTTCAGGAGACTTAGCCTTCTTATCAAGCTTCTTTGCTTCTTCCTGTTTCTTTTCAGCTTCTTTCTTCTCTTCTTCCTTCTTATCAAGCCTCTTGGCCTCCTCTTCCTTCTTTTTAGCTTCTTTCTTCTCCTCTTCCTTCTTAGGTTCTGGAGATTTTGCCTTCTTATCAAGCTTCTTTGCCTCTTCCTGCTTCTTTTCAGCTTCTCTCTTCTCTTCTACTTTCTTATCAAGCTTCTGAACCTCCTCTTCCTTCTTTTTAGCTTCTTCTTTCTTCTCCTCTTCCTTCTTAGGTTCAGGAGACTTTGCCTTCTTATCAAGCTTCTTTGCTTCTTCCTGCTTCTTTTCAGCTTCTTTCTTCTCTTCTTCCTTCTTATCAAGCCTCTTGGCCTCCTCTTCCTTCTTTTTAGCTTCTTTCTTCTCCTCTTCCTTCTTAGGTTCAGGAGACTTTGCCTTCTTATCAAGCTTCTTTGTCTCTTCTTCCTTCTTTTTAACTTCTTTCTTCTCTTCATCCTTCTTGGGTTCAGGAGATTTTGCCTTCTTATCAAACTTTTTAGCCTCCTCTTCCTCCTTTTTAGCTTCTTTCTTCTCTTCTTCCTTTTTATCAAGCTTCTTAGTCTCCTCTTCCTTCTTTTTAGCTTCTTCTTTCTTCTCCTCTTCCTTCTTAGGTTCAGGAGACTTTGCCTTCTTATCAAGCTTCTTTGCCTCTTCCTGCTTCTTTTCAGTTTCTTTCTTCTCATCTTCCTTCTTATCAAGCTTCTTTGTCTCTTCTTCCTTCTTTTTAGCTTCTTTCTTCTCTTCATCCTTCTTAGGTTCAGGAGATTTTGCCTTCTTATCAAGCTTTTTAGCCTCCTCTTCCTTCTTTTTAGCTTCTTTCTTCTCTTCTTCCTTTTTATCAAGCTTCTTAGTCTCCTCTTCCTTCTTTTTAGCTTCTTCTTTTTTATCCTCTTCCTTCTTAGGTTCAGGAGACTTTGCCTTCTTATCAAGCTTCTTTGCCTCTTCCTGCTTCTTTTCAGCTTCTTTCTTCTCTTCTACTTTCTTATCAAGCTTCTTAGCCTCCTCTTCTCTTTTAGCTTCTTCTTTCTTTTCTTCCCCTTCAGGAGATTTTGCCTTCTTATCAAGTTTCTTTGCCTCTTCCTGCTTCTTTTCAGCTTCTTTCTTTTCTTCCTTCTTATCAAGTTTCTTAGCCTCCTCTTCTTTCTTTTTAGCTTCTTCTTTCTTCTCTTCATCCTTCTTAGGTTCAGGAGACTTTGCCTTTTTATCAAGCTTTTTAGTTTCCTCCTTTCCAACTTCTTTCTTCTCTTCTTCCTTTATATCTAACTTTTTACCTTCCTCTTCTTTCTTTTTAGCTACTTCCTTCTTCTCTTCATCCTTCTTAGGTTCAGGAGACTTTGCCTTCTTATCAAGCTTCTTTGCATCCTCCTGCTTCTTCTCTGCTTCTTTCTTCTCTTCTTCCTTTTTATCATGTCTTTTGGTTTCCTCTTCTTTCATTTTATCTTCCTCTTCCTTCTTTTTAGCTTCTTTCTTTTCTTCATACTTCTCAGGTTCTGGAGACTTAGCTTTCTTATCAAGTTTCTTTGCCTCTTCCTGCTTTTCAGCTTCTTGTTTCTTCTCTTCCTCCTTTTCAAGCTTGACAGCTTCCTCTTTTTTCTCTTCTTTCTTCTTAGGTTCAGGCGACTTTGCTTTCTTATCAAGCTTCTTTGCATCTTCCTGTTTCTTCTCTGTTTGTTTTTTCTCTTCTTCCTTCTTGGGTTCAGGAGATTTTGCCTTCTTATCAAGCTTTTTAACTTCCTCTTTTTCAGCTTCTTCCTTCTCTTCTTCCTTCTTTTCTAGCTTTTTAGCTTCCTCTTCCTTCCTTTTAGCCTCTTCTTTCTTTTCTTCTTCCTTCTTGGGTTCAGGAGATTTTGCCTTCTTATCAAGCTTCTTAGCCTCTTCTTGGTTCTTTTCTGCTTCTTTCTTTTCTTCTTTCTTCTTATCACTGATCTTCTTAACTTCTTCCTGCTTCTTTTCAGCTTCTTTCTTAGGTTCAGGAGATTTTGCCTTCTTGTCAATCTGTTTAGCCTCCTCTTTCTTCTTTATAGCTTCTTCTTTCTTCTCTTCTTCCTTCTTAGGTTCAGGAGACTTTGCCTTTCTATCAAGCTTTTTAGCTTCCTCTTTTTCAGCTTCTTTCTTCTCTTCTTCCTTCTTATCTAGCTTTTTAGCTTCATCTTCCTTCTTATCTAACTTTTTAGCTTCCTCTTCCTTCTTATCTAGCTTTTTAGCTTCCTCTTCCTTCTTAGCTTCTTTCTTCTCTTCTTCCTTCTTAGGTTCAGGAGACTTTGCTTTCTTATCAAGCTTCCTGGCATCCTCCTGCTTCATCTCTGCTTCTTTCTTCTCTTCTTCCTTCTTATCAAGCTCTTTAGCTTCTTCCTTCTTTTTAGCTTCTTTCTTCTCTTCATCTTTCTTAGGTTCAGGAGACTTTGCTTTCTTATCAAGCTTTATAGACTCTTCTTGCTTTTCTTCTTTCTTCTCTTCTTCTTTCTTAAGCTTTTTAGCTTCCTCTTCCTCCTTTTCAACTTTTTTCTCTTCTTCCTTTTTATCAAGCTTTTTAATTTCCTCCTTCTCCTTTTCAGCTTGTTTCTTCTCTTCCTTCTTTTCAGCCTCTACAGATTCATCTTTCTTCTCTTCTTCCTTCTCAGGTTCAAGAGACTTTGCTTGCTTGTCAAGCTTTTTAGGCTCTTCCTGATTCTTTTCTTCTTTCTTCTCTCCTTCCTTCTTATCAAGTTTTTTAGCTTCCTCTTCCTTCTTTTCAGCTTCTTTCTTCTCTTCTTCCTTCTTATTAAGCTTTTTAGGTTCCTCCTTCTTTTCAGTTTCTTTCTTCTCTCCTTCCTTCCTATCAATCTTTTTAGTTTCATCCTTCTCCTTTTTAGCTTCTTTCTTCTCTTCTTCCTTCTTATCAATCTTTTTAGTTTCCTCCTTCTTCTTTTCAGCTTCTTTCTTCTCTTCTCCCTTCTTATCAAGCTTCTCAGTTTCCTCCTTTTCAGCTTCTTTCTTCTCTTCTTCCTTCTTATCAAGCTTTTTAGTTTCCTCCTTCTTCTTTTCAGGATCTTTTCTCTCTTCTTTCTTTTTGGGCTCAAGAGACTTTTCTTTCTTATCAAACTTTTTGGCCTCTTGTTCTTTTTCAGCTTCTTTCTTGTCTTCTTCCTTTTTATCAAACTTGTTGGCCTCTTTCTGCACCTTTTGGTCTTCTTCCTTCTTCATTTCATGAGCCTTTGCTTTTTCATCTGTTTTTTTAGATTCTGCTTGCTTCATTTCAGTGACTTCCTTCTCTTCATCTTTCTTACCAGACTTTTTAGCTTCTTTTATCTTCTCTTCCTCCTCCTTATGAAGCTTTGAAATTTGTTCTTCCTCTTTTTTAGCTTCTTTCTTCTTAAGCTCAGGAGACTTTGCTTCCTTAATCTCTTCTAGCTTATTTTTGGCATCATTCTTTTCATCTTCATTCTTTTCTTTGGACTCCTCAAGTTTTGTAAGCGATTCTTCTTTCATGGTGAGGATTTCTTCTTTCTTTTTCTCTTTTGCATCTTTTGTTTCACACACCTCTTCCATCTTTTCAACTTTCAGAGACTCAAGTTTAGCTAGAAGCTCCTCTTTCTTGGCCTTAATTTGTTCTGGAGTTAGACCAGCAGTAGCAGCAACAGCCTCGACATCTTGAGCTCCCTCCTCTTCCAGCTTAGCCTTCTTAGCAGCAGCTGAATCCACTTCAGATACCTTTACTGCTTGAGCCTCGTCTTTAACTTTCTTTTCTTCAGCACCAACTAACTCAGCACCAGAAGCTTTCTTAGCTTTTTTATCAGCATCCTTCTTCACAGGTTTCTCTTGCTTTCCCACTTCAGATATTACAGGAGGTTCTCCAATGGTAGCAGACTCTGCTGCACCTTTCACTATGCCAGCAACAGCTTTCTCTGGATGAGCTGCAGGTTGCTGAGACACAATTGCAGCTTCAGACTGCAGGTCAGGCTCTTGTACAATAATGTACTCTGCAACTGATCCACCTTTCTCTTCTGCAACTGTCAACATTGATGACACATCCTCCTTACTAAAAGCACGGAGATTAGCATCATCAACATCAGCTTCCTGAACTATTATTGCCTCCCTGGCTGTATCAGTAAGAACTTGAGCCCTATCACTCATTGCTCGCATGTACTCACCAAGGTCCTTAAATTCACCTGACATTGCCATTTGTTCATAGCTCTGTACAGCCTCATGAAGAATTTGTTGAGGGTAAGCCTGTGTCTCCTGTATACTCTGCTGAGACAGTTCCCCAACCTGGGAAGGACCTTCCCTAATGGCAACTATCAGAGCTTCCCGGTAACTTGGGTCAATCTGTAGAGCCACCTGCTGCTCAGGTGTGAGTGCTTCAAAGGCCTCCACATACTTTGCTTCAAATGAAGCAACATCTTCCATAACCTCAACACTGGCAACCTTATAACCTTCTTCCTCATGGGACTTGGCTTTTTCCACTTCAGCCTTGCTTTTAGTAGCTTTCTTAGTTTCTTCCTCCTGAACACCTGAACTAGTTTGATCTGGTGATTTGGCCTTCTTCTTACTATCCTCATCTTTCTTCTTACCTTTGGCTGCTTTCAAATCTAAGGATAATTCAGCAGTAGCTTCATCTTCACCTTTCTTCTTCGCCTTCTTCAAGGACACTGTAGCCTCTTCCTCCACTGAAGGCTCTCCAGCTTTCTTCTTGAGAGCCACAGTGGCATCCATCTGAATTGAGGATTCCTCATACAATTCTGTCCTGGGCTTCAGGTTTGACCCAGTTTCAGGACTTGCCTTGGCATGCTGAGCATCTTTTCCAGCTTCTTCTTCCTTAATACCTAAACTAGTTTGATCTGGTGATTTGGCCTTCTTCTTCTTACTATCCTCATCTTTCTTCTTAACTTTGGCTGCTTTCAAATCTAAGGATAACTCAGCAGTAGCTTCATCTTCACCTTCCTTCTTGGCCTTCTTCAAGGATACTGTAGCCTCTTCCTCTACTGAAGGCTCTCCAGCTTTCTTCTTGAGAGCCACAGTGGCATCCATCTTAATTGAGGATTCCTCATACAATTCTGTCCTGGGCTTCAAGTTTGACCCAGTTTCATGACTTGCTTCCTCTTCCTTGTTGCTGTCTTTAGCAGACTCACCTACAGCATCTTCTGTGTCCTTCTGTACTTCTGTATCTTCACCAATTTCTCCTGCTTCTGCAGTCTCTGCTTTCTTGCCAACTACTGACACAATGGCTGATTTTACTTCAGAAACTTTAGATGCTATAGCAGACTTTACTCCAGAAACAAGGCTCTTCTTCCTTTGTTTTCCCTTCTTTTCTAGTGACTCTTCCTCCTTAGACAAGCTCTCTGATGCATCCTGAGCCTCACCTGCTGCTGCCTTAGACTCAGCGGTTTCCTCTTCCTTCTTGGCTGATTTTTTTATCTTTTGAGACTTTTTCTTCTCTTTAGTCTCTTGTGCTTCTTCAGCAGGTTTCTTTTCTTGCTCTGCATTTGTCTTACTCTTCTTACTAGCACTGTCTTTTTCATCTTTATCTTTCTTTAATTCTTCAGTTTCAAGGGATTCTGATGTGAGTGACTCAGTGCTTGGCGTTTTGCAGAGCTCTGCCTCCTTCTTAGCTTTCAGAGTCTCAAGTTTAGCTAGGAGCTCCTCTTTCTTAGCCTTAATTTGTTCTGGAGTTAGACCAGCAGTAGCAGCAACAGCCTCAACATCTTGAGCTCTCTCCTCTTCCAGCTTAGCCTTCTTAGCAGCAGCTGAATCCACTTCAGATACCTTTACTGCTTGAGCCTCACCTTCAACTTTCTTTTCTTCAGCACCAACTAACTCAGCACCAGAAGCTTTCTTAGCTTTTTTATCAGCATCCTTCTTCACAGGTTTCTCTTGCTTTCCCACTTCAGATATTACAGGAGGTTCTCCAATGGTAGCAGACTCTGCTGCACCTTCCACTATGCCAGCAACAGCTTTCTCTGGATGAGCTGCAGGTCGCTGAGAGACAACTGCAGCTTCAGACTGCAGGTCAGGCTCTTGTACAATAATGTACTCTGCAACTGATCCACCTTTCTCTTCTGCAACTGTCAACATTGATGACACATCCTCCTTACTGAAAGCACGGAGATTAGCATCGTCGACATCAGCTTCCTGAACCATTATTGCCTCCCTGGCTGTATCAGTAAGAACTTGAGCCCTATCACTCATTGCTCGCATGTACTCACCAATGTCCTTAAATTCACCTGACATTGCCATTTGTTCATAGCTCTGTACGGCCTCATGAAGAATTTGTTGAGGGTAAGCCTGTGCCTCCTGTATACTCTGCTGAGACAGTTCCCCAACCTGGGAAGGACCTTCCCTAATGGCAACTATCAGAGCTTCCCGGTAACTTGGGTCAATCTGCAGAGCCACCTGCTGCTCAGGTGTAAGTGCTTCAAAGGCCTCAGCATATTCTAAGCCATATTGTTCAGCAAGTTGCAAAGGCTCCAAGGAATCACTGAAATCAGCTACAGTTTCCTGAGCTTGTAGATGTTGAGACATGTCTTGGACAGAAGAGAGCACCTGCTGCTGCTGCTGCTCTGCTATACCAGTCATTAAAACTTGGCCTGCTTGTGCCTTTTGAGCTTTAGCTTGTTCCAGTTTGAGTGTCTCTGGAACATCACCACAAACAACCTCAGCAGTCTCCAACACAAGTGCCTGTTTCACCTCTGTCTGGACACCTTCCTTTACCTTGGCATGCTGAGCAACTTTTCCAGCTTCTTCTTCCTTAATACCTAAACTAGTTTGATCTGGTGATTTGGCCTTCTTCTTACTATCCTCATCTTTCTTCTTAACTTTGGCTGCTTTCAAATCTAAGGATAACTCAGCAGTAGCTTCATCTTCACCTTCCTTCTTGGCCTTCTTCAAGGACACTGTAGCCTCTTCCTCTACTGAAGCCTCTCCAGCTTTCTTCTTGAGAGCCACAGTGGCATCCATCTTAATTGAGGATTCCTCATACAATTCTGTCCTGGGCTTCAAGTTTGATCCAGTTTCATGACTTGCTTCCTCTTCCTTGTTGCTGTCTTTAGCAGACTCACCTACAGCATCTTCTGTGTCCTTCTGTACTTCTGTATCTTCACCAATTTCTCCTGCTTCTGCAGTCTCTGCTTTCTTGCCAACTATTGACACAATGGCTGATTTTACTTCAGAAACTTTAGATGCTATAGCAGACTTTACTCCAGAAACAAGGCTCTTCTTCCTTTGTTTTCCCTTCTTTTCTGGTGACTCTTCCTCCTTAGACAAGCTCTCTGATGCATCCTGAGCCTCACTTGCTGCTGCCTTAGACTCAGCGGTTTCCTCTTCCTTCTTTGCTGATTTTTTTATCTTCAGAGATTTTTTCTTTTTCTCTTTGGTTTCTGGTACTTCTTCAGCAGCCTTCTTTTCATGCACATCTGCTGCTTTCTTATCTTGCTCTCCACCCATCTTACTCTTCTTGTTAACACTGCCTTTTTCATCTTTGTCTTCCTTTGATTCCTCAGTTTCAAGCGATTCTGAAGTGAGTGACTCAGTGCTTGGTGTTTTGCAAAGCTCTGCCTCCTTCTTTGCTTTCAGAGTCTCAAGTTTTGCTAGGAGTTCCTCTTTCTTGGCCTTAATTTGTTCTGGAGTTAGACCAGCAGTAGCTGCAACAGCCTCAACATCTTGAGCTCCCACCTCTTCCAGCTTAGCCTTCTTAGCAGCAGCTGAGTCTACTTCAGATACCTTTACTGCTTGAGCCTCATCTTTACCTTTCTTTTCTTCAGCACCAATTAACTCAGCAGCAGATCTTTTCTTATCCTTCTTCTCAGCATCCTTTTTAACAGCTTTTTCAAGTTTTCCCATTACAGGAGGTTCTCCAATGGCAGCAGATTCCACTGCACCTTCCACTACACCTGCAACAGCTTTATCAGGATGAGCTGCAGATTGTTGAGACACAACTGCAGCTTGATGACTAGCATCTTCAACATGAGCTTCCTGAACCATTATTGCCTCCCTGGCCATCTCAGTAAGAACTTGGGCCCTGTCACTCATTACTCGCATGTATTCACCAATGTCCTTAAATTCACCACACATTGCCATTTGTTCATAGCTTTGTACAGCCTCATGAAGAATTTGTTGAGGATAAGCTTGTGCCTCCTGTATACTCTGCTGTGACAGTTCCCCTACATGAGACTGAACTTCCCTAATGGCAACTATAAGAGCTTTCCGATAATTTGGGTCAATCTGCAGAGCCACCTGCTGCTCAGGTGTAAGTGCTTCAAAGGCCTCTGCATATTCAAAGCCATATTGTTCAGCAAGTTGCAAAGGCTCCAAGGAATCACTAATATCAGCTACAGTTTCCTGTGCCTGTGAATGCTGAGACATGTCTTTGACAGCAGAGAGCACCTGCTGTTGCTGCTGTTGGGCTACACCAGCCACTGGAACTTGGCTTGCCTGTGCCTTTTGAGCTTTAGCTTGTTCTAATTTAAGGCTCTTAGGAGCATCACTAACAACTTCAGCAGTCTCCATCACAAGTGCCTCTTTCTGGGAAGCATCCTTCACCTTAGCATGCTGACTGGCAGTACCCTTGATTTCAAATGAAGCAGCATCTTCCATGACTTCAACACTGGCAACCTCATACCCCTCTTGTCCAGAAATAACCTGCTTTGCCTGTTGCTTCTGTATTTGTTGGATAGAGGGAACCTTCCCTTCACCCTCACACACTTCTGGAACCTGAACAACGGCTGCTTCTCCTGTGTCATGCACTTTCTGTAAAGATGCTTTCCTTGCTTTCTTTGAAGGTCTCTCTTCAGACTCCATGGATTTGGCTTGCTCTACTGCCTCTTGACAGCCAATTTCCAAGGCTTCCTGCATCACTTGGCTTGCCTGCTGCTCACTGATCTTGCTGATACTAGTCATGTCTGAAAGTGTTCCTCCCTCAGATAAGGCCTGCTGTTCCTGTGTTACAGCTGCTTCATGTGGTTCTATGGAACGCTTTGCCTGTTTCCTTTCAGTTTTCATGGGCTGCAGGCCAGTCAACACGGCCTGTTCTTCTGTTTCTGCAACATTCAGTTCAGGCAGCACATGACCTTCAGCCTTGGTGGCATGCTGCTTTTCACTGGTGAGTGTTTTTTCTGCAGCACTCATCACCTGTACCTCCTCAACCATGGCTACTTTGCCTTTCATGAGGACACGCTTCTCCTCACCACGTTCTTGTAGCATGGATAGTCCTTGTTCACTAAGGACACGAAGGTCATGCTGAAGCACATCTTGCCTGTTGACTTGAGCCACAGCCTTGCCCTCTGGATCCACAGTGTGTGCTGAGAGGGTCTCCTCCTCCCAGGACTCCATGTCAGACAGGTCAGCAATATCAGAGCGCAGTGCCTCCCTCTCCTCTACAACAATGGCCTCCAAGGGTGAAAGCTCCTCCACATCTGCCTCAGTGCGGGCATCATCATATGTCAGATCTGTCAAACTCATGTATTCCTCAAAGGCATCATTCTCCACATCAATCACCATGGCCTCCATCAGAACAGGACCCTTACAGGAGGTTTCCCGGATAAAGCGGAGAGGTGGAAGCTCAGCCTGAATGTTCTCATGTGCTGCAATAATGATAAGTGGAATTATAGTAATTTTTCCTTACATATAAAATATTTCAAGGAAAAAATACAGAAATTACAACTCATTTTATAATGTAATTACATAATCTACATATAAATATTCTTATTCCTATCTATAGATTATATGTACTCACAATCAACACAATCAACAACTTTCTCTAAGTCACTTCCCTGAACAGCAAGTGTAATATTTGTGTTGAAAAGATATGCACACTTGAAACACTATCATGCAGAAACTGAAGGATTTCCATACCTGAGATATGGTCAGAAATTTCTTCAGCATATAATTCAGCAATCTGCTTGGCCTCTGCCTCAGAAATATCTGGAGTATCATAAAGGGAGAGGGAGATTTCCTTGCCATCAATACTGACAGACACATCAGCCCTCTCATCATCCAGCACAGATGCCTCAGACATTGCTGACTCATACATGGATATCTGAGAGGAGCGCTCCTCATTGATGGTGGACAGGGAAGGGTTCCTAGCAATGCCCCGCAGGTCACCCAGTGGTGCCGGCTCAGCCTTCATCTTCTCCTTCTCTAAGAATTTATCTGTAATACCAAAATATTAAATGTCACTAAACACTAACACCTCTACTTTGCAAATGTAGAGAGAACTGCTTTTTTTGTTAGTGCACTTGGGCATAAAGTGTTGTATATAATGTAATAATGTTATTATTTATCATTCATTTATTTATTCTCTGACACTCTTTGTCCCTGTTTTGTTTTGGTGAGATCTCTGTGGTGTCTCCTGTGTGCCTCCCTTACTATTCAGTCACTCTAAGTCGAGTCTGGCCCAGCATTGGGGGTCATACCTGGCAGCTGGCACTCACTGTATACCCAGTATTTTTATAATATATGGCAGCCTTTATACATCTGTGTTTCCCTGGCACCCTCTGCAGCACCCTGAGCAATTCCACAATTCCACCACTATTAAAAACAAAACTACAAGCAAGCTAAAACTAGTACAATAATACATAACATGAATGCATACTTGCATGTGTGTGTGTGTGTGTGTGTGTGTGTGTGTGTGTGTGTGTGTGTGTGTGTGTGTGTGTGTGTGTGTGTGTGTGTGTGTGTGTGTGTGTGTGTGTGTGTATTTAACTAATTATCTATATAGTTCAAGTATACAGGGCCTCAGCTACATTTATATGGTCCTGCTTCCATATTTATATTTGTCCAGTTTTTCTTTTAAATGATAAACATATGAGGTGCACTGTGCCTCTTCACCATACAATCAGCCTACATCAAACAAACAGCCATCTTACCCTCAAAGCCTAAAAGTGAGGCGGAGGAGGAAGCTGAGCCCATAACGTTGGTGGCCTCACAAGTATACATTCCCAAGCAGCAGGTGCCATCCTCCCCACTGATGATGCGGTGGATGTCTCCCGGCTGGAGCTCCACCCCATCCTTGTACCATTTGAGGTTTGGCTGAGGAACTCCAATAACCTAGCAGAGTCACCAAAAGTCAGTGTGAGAAGACTGCCTGTGTTATTTTATTAAAGAAACAAAGATCCAGTAATACATAACATCTGAAAATAAAAGGTATGTTTATATACAGGCTTGTTTGGTGGACAACAAAGAGCTCGACAAAAAACTTTCAGAACTATTTTGTCCCTTGTTCATATGAGCCTTTGAAATTAATATATTTGGTATTACAAAGTATGCCAAAGTATACCCATGATGCTACAAAGAAAGAGACAGAATGGAAGAATTATGAGACAAAGAAAGAAACAATTACCTTGCACTCTAAGTTGACAGTTCCTTCCTGAGAGAGAACAGCACGAAGAGGCTCCAGGAAAACAGGCTTCTTGTAGTGGCGAGGAATCACCAACTTCAAGGAGGTAGCAGTAACACTGTGTCCATAGTCATTGCTGGCTACACACTTCCACTCACCCTGAATGATTCAGACACACAAATGAGTGAAGCAATTCAAATAAAATACCTAACAACAACAATAAAGAATTATTTTCTTTTTAATGATCTAAGGAAACAAAAAGGAAGTACAAAAAAAGACATATTGAGGTGTCAGTCCCCAAAGAGAACAGCCAAATGGATTTTCAAAAGTTGGAGGATAAGTGCTTTGAAACCTCCCTCCTGAAAGAGTTCAAGTCATAAGAAGAAAAGTGGGTAGGGAGTTCCACAGTTTACCAGAAATAACAAGATACAGATAATAATACACATTACTAAATCAGTAGCCCTATCCCTTCATAATGAGACTGTTCCCACAAGATTATCCCTTTCCACCAGGTATTGACAGGGCTAAGAGTGTGAATGGCATGTGTGTTAATGTCTGGTGCTGTCTGGGCTATCCTGTGTGAGATTGTTGGGCCTGTTATATAAATAAATAGACTAAAGACCATATTCTGAAACACTTCTGCACTGCACCTCCACTACTTTCAAAAGGCACAGGTTTTCAAGGATTTTTTTTATGGTTTTAATGACAAATTAACAAGGTTTCTACATTACTAAGACAAGAAACAGTCTTGAAAACGTGGCTTATCAGTTCTGTAACATATGAATATATTCATGGTGAAAGAGCAGTGTTTCTGAATGAAGGCTTAAATCAGCACCCAACACTTACCTGGTCAGTCATCTCCAGGTGGTCAATGTCCAGGTGGAAGATGCCAGCCTCCTGCTGGGTCATGCAATACTTGGGCGATGCAACGATGATCTCATCCTCATGATACCAGGTCACAGAGGGGGATGGTGTCACCGTCACTGTAGAAAGTTAAATGATGTTGATGATATAAAGGGAATGAAAAAAACTGGACTGCTTCTCATTGCAAACACACACTCACAGCATATAAAAGAACCGGGATACCTTGAACAGTGAGTCTGAAGGGATCACCAATCTTCACATCACGGCTCCTCAGTCCTTGGATGAACCTGTGATTCAATATTTCATTACAGAAGATCAAGAAAAGGGTTCAGTTCATTTTCATAAACTTGATGTGATTTCAAAACTACACATAATTTACAGATCTACAAAAAAAGCTTAAAATAATTAAAACTGAAAACTACAGCCACAATTTTACTATGATAAATATATATCAAGCAAAGCATTAAACACTATATAATTCAGATGTGTATATTTCTCCCTATGCACATAAGGTATTCATGATGCTGGATACTTGCCTTGGAGGAATATTGGTGGCTAGCAACTGTTCTTTCTCTTCCTCATTCAAGTGAGCCTTGATATCTTCAAGAGTGAGTTCTGCCATGGACTGAGCCTCACCCATGCAGTTTTTGGCAATGCATGAGTATTTCCCTGGAAAGGAATAAACAGAGTCCTAAGTCTGTTACAATGCAACTGACAAGATTTAAATATACAGCATATATACTCAGATGTAAGTCTCTCATGTACAGATTAACTCATGACTTCTTGATAACTACCTTTATATTAGGCAACCAAATCAGTGAAATATGGGAAAAACAACAGCTCTTCAACAGATTTAGTGCTTTTCAATAAAAATATTAAAATGTAAACAGCAAAAAGCTGCAAGATAATCCCCTTCAGCACACCTTCCTCAGCAACTCACCAAGGGAGTTCGTTCCTGAGAGTTGATACACATCCCCTGGCTTGAGTTCCTGGCCATCCTTGAACCACTGCAGAGTGGGTGTTGGGTAGCCCACCACCTTGCATTCAAATGAAACCAATCCTTCCTCAGTTAAGAGAGCCTTCAAGTTGTCTAGGAAGCGAGGAGTGCGGTAGTTTCGGGGAACTGAAATGAGACCATTAAGCCAAGGTAATGAACCAACCCATGAATGAATGAATGATGAAACTGACAAGTTACTTTTCCAATTGATGATCTCAATCCAGTCTCACTTATCAACCAACAGAACATCAATCTAAATATATAATGACTCAGTTTGATTTCCTTAGCAAACCACAAATATATTAACAATGAAAGTAAACAAATAACTTTCCCAATAGCTGATTTAAATCCAATCCTACTTATCAACCAGAGTATCCATTTAAAACATAAAGACTCAGTTTGATTTCCTTAAGTTCAGAGGATCACAAGAGTAACAAACCAGAGAGGGTGAGATTGGCAACAGAGGTAGTGTATCCACCCTCATTCTTCACCACAGCCTTCCAGTCTCCATCATCACCAAGTTCCGTGGGTGAAATCTCCAGCAGGTGTCTCCCCCCGCCCTCATCACTCAACCGGTAGCGGTCACTCTTCTCAACCTTCTGACCGCTGTGGTACCATGATACTGACTGCACCTCGGGTGGCGTCTCCACTGTGGCAATGAATAAAGTATGTATATGCATGCTAATACAAACAAACAAACAAACAAACAAACAAACAAACAAACAAACACACACACACACACACACACACACACACACACACACACACACACACACACAATGAGAAATTAACTTTACAAGACAGGACATTATGAGCTTGACTCAATCCTGTAAAAATAAAATTATGTAAGAAAACTTAGGTAAGAGCAACAACTGACCTACAACTGATTTCCCTAGTGTTAGCAAATGAAACACAATACATAAAAACAAATATTCCAGTAAACAAAAAAAATTACCATACAAAAATACCCCCTCAAGATTCAAAGAGAACACAGGAATACAAGGTAGTCATGATAAAGCACTGCACACATTCATCTTGCTTCAGTGGTGACTCAATCCTGCTCCTGCCATAGCACACCATACCTTTAACAATGAATCGCGCCTTGTCTCCAATCTTCACCTTGCGGTCCACCAGTCGATCCAGCAACACTGGTGGGGGACCAATGGGTGTCGGAGACCTCTGCTCCTTCCTATGGGAGAAATCAACACTTAGAGCATTGCAATATGGGAGCAAAATGGAAACTACCAAGAAGTATTGTAAGTAATAATACAAAGGGTTAGCAAATGAGTAGTATGTAGAACATATGATCTTTTCTTCTCTATTCTCCTTTACCTGGCGGGCGGCAGGAGCGACGAGTCCCTGGAAACCACCTTCACCCTGGAGGAGGACACGGCGCGGCCCATGCAGTTGGATGCTTCGCAGGTGTAGGTGCCAAGAGAGGTGGGATCGTTGGCATTGGCAGTGAGGGCAAACACATCTCCTGAATGTATCATAGAGCTGTGTGAGCAGGTGAGCTAGAGAACACAAGTATTGAGACTCCAAGTGTTAATAAGAAACTCAATACAAATTATAACAAAAAAGCAAATATATTGAATTATGAGTGTTTACAATATCAAACATAATACTCTGATGAATAAATTAGAAACTGCAACTTATCATTCTCTGCATACCATCTTTCCTCATCTACTCCCCTCTACTATTAAATACAAGCAATTAATAACAATGCTCCCTACTCTACTTTTATACTATATCTCCTTTCCTTCCCTCCTCACCAGCTTTGATCTCGGCACCATCCTTGAACCATTTGAGGACAGGTGTGGGGATGCCAACCACTTTACACTCCAGGCTGACAGTGCCTTCATCTGTCAGCAGGGCTTCCAGCGCTTCCAGGAAGACAGGTGCCCGATACCCTTTAGGCACTGAAAGGAGACAGAGGGCAAAGATGTAAACAACCAGGGTTACAGAGACATTAGCATTTATTTTGGTTGAAAGTTATTGTTGTGGTATCACCATACCTATGACCTTGAAGGAAGAGGAGCTGGAGGCTTGACCTGAAGAGTTCTCTGCCACACATTTCCAGATTCCTTCATCTGACACACTCAGCGGGGAGATGTCCAGACAGAAGAAGTTCCCTTCGTGAAGGACTCGGTATCGGGGTTCTTGGACCACCTCAGCATTATTGTGGTACCAAAACACCTGCAACACCACTCCCATGACATTTCTCCCATTCAGATGGCTTTGTAAGGCATCTAAAAACTCGCACCAGTGTTACTATTCTCAAAAGGATTCGAGTCTCTTCTTTGAATCAATTTTTTGTCTCTACTAACGTAAATGAAAACAAATCATAACTGGACTCTGGCATTTCCATTACTTAATCAATCACTATTTTATATATTTTATAAAATAAGCAAGCTTGGAAACTATCACACTGGCTCACCTTCACATCATCCTGGGCCTGTCGCAGCTCCACCAAGAACCTGACACGTGTACCAACCTTGGCTGACTGATCACTAAGAGTTCTCACAAAGACAGGCGCCTCCACTCTACTCGTGGAAGCCCGACTCTCTACCTTCAGTGACACCTTCGCTCGAGCCTGTGGAAGACAGCATACTGCATTACAGTGGCTGATCGTGTGGTTAGCTGACCATACCAGACTGGTTATGGAAGGAAATGGGGGGTGCAAGCAAGCCGAATCGGACGCACCGGAATCAAGTTCTTGGGAACTGGCCATGACGAAGGCTAGCTGTAGACAGGCCCATTCACACCAGTCCGTCACCGTCACCGTCGTCACCGTCCGTGACATCACAAACGTGAGCTAGATGGGAAACAAAGCATTCGAGCACGTGCAGTGAGGACTACTTATACAGTATAACGTAGGCTCCATGGAAGCTGTTTCTGCCAGCCCCCATCTTTGCTGCCATAAGGATCTTGTGCTCTCTTCGTAGCAACCTCTCCAGCAGTAGTTGCTGTGCCTATACTACCCGTCTCCTTCGTCTTGCTGGTCTAACTGGGCAGTCTTCCTTTTCCGAATCGTCCAAGAATAAGAGAGCAGCAGTGATCTGGAGATCCTGGTGGTCCATCTTGTTTTGGTGCGTGTGCGGACTGACGGGCTGACGTCACACCGTTGCCCTGTGATGGAGCTCATCTCCTCCGAAGCGGACGGCCGTCAAGTTCGTGACGTCACGGACGGTCAGAACCGGGCCTGACAACCCTTTCCGTCTGATTGGAAACCAGTGTAGTCATCGCCCGGGCTAGCAAATCGGGCGGAAAATAGCATAATTTGGCTTTATCTTAGCAAAAACATCGATCGACGTCCCCGGTCCTTTAAGTAGCGTGTAATTTATTCCATACATCTCTAGTCCTTGAACCAAGCTTTGTCATCCTTCTCAAAGCTTTCCAACTTTACTCATAAGCTGAAGATTAGTAAGTATTTTTCCTCTTTGTGCCCTTGAAGGTGTCTATTTGTAACAAAACATCTCATATCTTAGTGCACTTCATATCTAATTACATATGAATGTTTATAATCTAGACAAAATCTGATTCAACAAGGAGAAAAGCAAAAAACTGGTTCACAAATATGGTTGTAAATGAGGAGGGCAAACTAACTAATGAGAATGTGATAAGTGCACAGACACGAGATATTTCCAAGATGAGCTTGGATAGCTATATGAATGCCAATGACAAATGCTAAATTTGAAGTACTTAGTAGCTGCCTTGTGTAGATTAACTGTCCCAACACAGTCACCATTTTTTTTTTCTTTTAACGATTTCCCTTACAGAGGTTAATCTACAATACTGCTATACGAATCCATTAGCTGGAGGAAGTACAAAGCCTCAAACTCCATAATATTGAAGCCAACAAGAAATTTTTGAAATCTTATCACTTAAACACAAGAACAAGCGAATTCAAAAACAAAATATTCAACACTTTGTTTCTTGTGATGAGGCCATACTACTAGTAGATTACGTACTATAGAGAAATGAATTTATCATAGGAGTAAAAGCGCCAGAGGAACGGTATTAACAATTAGAGAAAAAAAGTGGTGGCAGCAGGAGCAGTATTAGGAGTGAAGACGAAAAAAAGATGTAGCGCCAAAAGAAGGAGCAGTATTAGCGATGAAATGAAAAAGAAGGTGGTAGGGGTAGCAGGAGCAATGGTAGCAAAGGAGAAAAATGAGGAACACGCTTGCACTCGGCATCCATATTTGTTTATTATTTTGTATCAGCTGATAATAAACACGTAATCAACAACCAATACCTTCGCAGAACCTAAAAGCAATCTCAGTTGGCTCTCTCTCTCTCAAGTTTATGGATGGGGATAATAGATGGAAATAGGTAGGTATATTTCATACAGGGACTGCCACGTGTAAGCCTGGTCGCTTCTTGCAGCTTCCCTTATTTCTTATGTTCTTATGTTCTCTCTCTCTCTCTCTCTCTCTCTCTCTCTCTCTCTCTCTCTCTCTCTCTCTCTCTCTCTCTCTCTCTCTCTCTCTCTCTCTCTCTCAAGCCCCATCACATTTGCAAGGTGGACGTCTTTTTGTTTAACTTGAAGACTACATTCGTCATCACTCTTACCTGCCTGGCTCTTTGCATGGTTACCTATCTACTTCTCTGTTTTAGTTCGTTCTGATCGCATCAACTTTCCATAAAATCTATTACTCTTGAGTCTGTTACTCTCTTCTTTTTCCTCCGAACTTGTATGATTATATATATATATATATATATATATATATATATATATATATATATATATATATATATATATATATATATATATATATATATATATATATATATATATATATATATATATATATATATATATATTTATTTATTTATTTATTTATTTATTTATTTATTTATTTATTTATTTATTTATTTATTTATTTATTTATTTATTTATTTATTTATTTATTTATTTATTTATTTATTTATTTATTTATTCATTCATTCATTCATTCATTCATTCATTCATTTATTCATTTATATATATATATATATATATATATATATATATATATATATATATATATATATATATATATATATATATATATATATATATATATATATATATATATATATATATATATATATATATATATATTTTTTTTTTTTTTTTTTTTTTTTTTTTTTTTTTTTTTTTTTTTTTCAGACAGTAGCCTGCCTTCCCGGCCTACCTGCGTGCCGTCCCGCCTGTCCACTACCGCCGTGTAGATGCCGGAGTCCTGGGCGGTGACATCGTGAATGACCAGCTGGGCCGAGCGCTGCGTCTGCGTCGTAGTATAGTGGGCACTCGCCTCCAACGTCCGCCCACCCTTCTGCCTGCAATGCACAACATGCCCTTCAAAATACATGTAATTGTACACAAATATTCTTCAGTGAAAACATAAATCCACAGTCAAACCTGTACTCACCATGAACTATACGCGTAAGCTACGTTCTTGAAGAAATAAAAATTCATGACAACGAACTGTGTGTGTGTGTGTGTGTGTGTGTGTGTGTGTGTGTGTGTGTGTGTGTGTGTGTGTGTGTGTGTGTGTGTGTGTGTGTGTGTGTGTGTGTGTGTGTGTGTGTGTGTGTGTGTGTGTGTGTGTGTGTGTGTGTGTGTGTGTGTGTGTGAAACTTAATCTCAGGAAGTAGTATAGAAAACACGCTTTGATTGATTCTCTCATGAGCACGAATCAAGGTGTTCAGGAATCGATATCTCTGCCACAGGAAAGTTGAAACGATGCAATTGTCAGCCGAGGTATTAACACATTATATTTTATAGTAGATTGTAGATGGCTATATAGTTTCTTTCAGCTCTTCCAGTTAAGGAGGACGCGGTTATTTATATATAAATATCTTCTTTTTTTTTCAATGTAGGAGAAACACCGGCCAAGGGCAACAAAAATTCCCTCCCCCCCCAAAAAAAAAACCCCACTGAGATGCCGGTCCCAGAACAGAGTCCAAAGCGGTAGTCAAAAACTGAAGGATAAGTGTCTTGAGACCTCCCTCTTGAAGGAGTTCAAGTCATAGGAAGGTGGAAATACAGAAGCAGGCAGGAGTTCCAGAGTTTACCAGCGAAAGGGATAAATGACTGAGAATACTGGTTAACTCTTGCATTAGAGAGGTGGGCAGAGTAGGGGTGTGAGAAAGAAGAAAGTCTTGCGCAGCAAGGCCGAGAGAGGAGGGGAGGCATGCAGTTAGCAAGATCAGAAGAGCAGTTACCATGAAAATAGCGGTAGGAGATACCAAGATATGCAACATTGCTGCGATGAGAAAGATGCTGAAGACAGTCAGTTAGAGGAGAGGAGTTGATGAAACGAAAAGCTTTTGATTCCACCCTGTCTAAAAGAGCAGTATGAGTGGAACCCCCTTAGACGTGTAACATACTTCATACATGGACGGATAAGGCCCCTGCACAGAGTAGCTGTAAGGGTGAGAAAAACTGGCGGAGACGTCTCTGAACACCTAACTTCATAAAAGCTGTTTTAGCTAGAGATATGATGTGAAATTTCCAGTTTAGATTATAAGAAAAAGGACAGACTAAGGATGTTCAGTGTAGAAGAGGGGGACAGTTAAGTGTCATTGAAGAAGAAGGCATAGTTGTCTGTAAGGTTGTGTCGAGTTGATAGATGGAGGAACTGAGTTTTTGAGGCATTGAACAATATTAGATTTGCTCTGCCCCACTCAGAAATTTTAGAGAGATTAGAAGTCAAGCGAACTGTGGCTTCCTTGCGTGAACTGTTTACTTCCTGAAGGGTTGGACGTCTACGAAAAGACGTGGAAAAGTGCAGGTTGGTATCATCAGCGTAGGAGTGGATAGGACAAGAAGTTTGGTTTATAAGATCATTGATGAATAATAGGAAGAGAGCGGGTGATAGGGCAGAACCCTTAGGAATACCACTGTTAATAGATTTAGGAGAAGAACAGTGACCGTCTACCACAGCACCAATAGAACAGTCAGAAAGGAAACTTGAGATGAAGTTACAGAGAGAAGGATAGAAGCCGTAGGAGGGTAGTTTGGAAATCAAAGCTTTGTGCCAGACTATCAAAAGCTTTTGATATGTCTAAGGCAACAGCAAAAGTTTCATAAAAATCTCTAAAAGAGGATGACCAAGACTCAGTAAGGAAAGCCAGATCACTAGTAGAGCGGCCTTGACGGAACCCATACTGGCGATCAGGAAGAAGGTCGTGAAGTGATAGATGTTTAAGAATCTTCCTGTTGAGGATAGATTCAAAAACTTTAGACAGGCAAGGCATTAAAGCAATAGGACGGTAGTCTGAGGGATTAGAACGGTCGCCCTTCTTAGGAACAGGCTGAATGTAAGCAAACTTCCAGCAAGAAGGAAAGGTAGATGATGAGAAGAAAAGGTAGAAGTTGAGTTTGACTAGGCAAGGTGCAAGCACGGAGGCGCAGTTTCGGAGAACAATAGGAGAGACCCCATCAGGTCCTTCCGAGGCTATTTTATTAATCCCAATAAGACGTGGTATGCCGTAAATGTTGAAGTTAGATTATTTACACATTATTCATAGTTTAATTCGAAGTCCTATTCCTAACATTATAAAAACATGAAAAATGGAGACTGCCAAAAAATAAATTGGTCTACATAAGCCACAAGGCAGCTTCTGAATCTATACAACACAAGCTGTAAATATTCGGCTGTAAAATATTTCTTTCTTGCCCTCATTTATGTACGCAAACTATCATTTACTCTCTTACGTCCTTCAGACCAAAGAACGTGACTCTTTTTAAAAATCCCATCCATTATAAAGCAACTCCGACCCTCGTTGTTTAGTAGAGGTGTCAGTGGTTCTCGGAAATGGGCTCCCTAGCCTATATTTAGTCTAGTGTATCAGAGTGACCTTGAGTCTCCTGTCCTGTCACCCCCATTGTCACCACACACTGTCCTTAAATAAGACCAGGTGTGTGTTGTTACTTATTTCTTGTCTGTATATACCTGTGGACGTTCCCTGTCACCTGTTGCTGCTCTTGACCACCTGATGATCTCTCTCTCTCTCTCTCTCTCTCTCTCTCTCTCTCTCTCTCTCTCTCTCTCTCTCTCTCTCTCTCTCTCTCTCTTAGTAGCTACAAGCGAACAGATTCTCCTCTCTTCTACAAACTAAAGCCAGAGGTGGCATGTGCCTTCCACTTGCTACTATTTCTGTTAGAAGCCGACATGAGCAATGGAGTGGCGGTGAAGTGCGAAGTGCGGGTGACAAAGGGACGCCACATGCTCTGGCTGTGACGAACTCGCAAGGGTCAGATAAGGAATGTAAAAACCACACCACCAGAATGAAAACACTGGAGGCAGACAGACGGAAGAGCAGAGAGAGCGAGAGCGAGAGGAGAAAAAGAGTGAGAAAGAGGTAGCTCTCTCTGTGCCAAGAATGCCAAGATTTGCGATACCAGATGTCGCTAGTGGAGAATTGTCACATGGGAGTGTGCGTGGGGGAGGAGAGGGTGGGGCGGGTAGGCGCTAGGTAGCTCCTTTCCTCTTGCCAGTGACCGGACATCCTCAAGGTAAACGATTATATTTCGGGGTCAACGCAGGGTATTCTGAGCTAATGACGTGGCTAGGGGAGCGGGAAGCGGCTATACTGAGGCGGGCGAGGCGACACGAAGCTAAAACAGGCGCGTGATGACACAAGAGGCAGAGGCAAGACGCAGCGGTTAAGGCCGCTTGTTATTACGAGGCTTGTCTCATCTGTTGCATCCCCAGCTTCCTTCCCCACCCTCCCCCTCCTCGAGCTCGAGGTTCCGCCCACCTGAACACCAACATTCTTACACCCTAAGGATCTGTTGCACTTAATGACCTAAGTTAATAGTAAGGCAACACTAGATGAAGGACTGTTTGATGTCGAAGAAAAAAAAAAATGTGAATGACAAGACCAAGCGAATACCATGGAAAAGAAGGCTAGGTTAAGTAAGAACTCCCTCTCCCCAACACACACACACACGACCTTTTCTCCTCTCCCTCCCACCCTACCTCCCTCCCTCCCTCCCTCCCTCCCTCCCTCCCTCCCTACCTGCCTTTCTTCACACAACCTTTACAGAATCTTGGCACAAACTCGCACCAAACAACCAAAAACAACCATTCACTAACCTGCAGCCACCACTCCGGATCAAGCCACGCCACTACCACGCCTGCTTGATAACGCCTCACGCACGACGCCTTAGCACACGTCATGCCTTCCCCACGCCGTCCCCTTGCCCCACGTCAAACCTATGCCTTCCACACCATCGTCACGTCTCTCGTTACTTTCGCACGTAACCCAAGAGTAACAGGAATGACTGGTTAACACATGTGACTAAGTATGGCAGATCTCCTCAGTCAATATTGAAACAAGTATCCTAAGCCGTCCACAGGCAACCTCGAGGGTACAAGAAGGTGGCGATATGACATGGTGGGTTTAAATGGCGAGGGTGGAGCATTGGAAGGGGTAGAAGTGAGGGGATGGGGAAAGGTGACGGGTATGGGGTTAGTGGCAGGAGCATGAGGTATGTTAATGGGCAGATGTAAGGGAGAGAATGCATTGATGGTTTGGACTGAGATGGGCTGGTCCTCGAGATGAAATATTTTGTGTATGGATGTAGCAGAAATAAAAAGGAATGGTGGAAAGTGTGAGGGTTTTAGAGGTGGTGTTTGGAAGGTTTCTTACAGTAGGAACATGTTAGTGCAGCGTGTGCTTCAAGGTGACTAGACTTGAGCTTCCTTGGTGTGCAGATAAGTGCTGGTGCGTTTACGAGTATAGTGAGAGGTTGAATGGAGGTGAGAGTAACATTCACACACACACACACACACACACACACACACACACACACACACACACACACACAAACCTGGTCACACAGGCGCAGCATTGTTGTCCCATCGGCTCCCTATCTGACCATCCTCACTCCCACTGCTTTCTTTGTTCCAGACTCCACGGACCAGTCCTCGCCCAGCCGCCCGTGAGGCTTCATCGCTTCACAAGCAGGAATACCACGTCTAATCTAGCAGCACTTGAACCTGAATGTTTTCTTGTATTTACAGGAAGTTTTCATCTTTTATCAAACTATGACGACCGCTTAGGTGATCGACTCTGCGCTTATATATCAGTTATATATCACCAGTGTGTGCAGAAAAGCAGACGTTGCACTTTCACGCAGCCTAGTTCAGTACGAGTAGATGTTACCTGTATAGTAATGCTTGACCGAGATCCATCTAATTCACTGAGTTTTCCTTGACACAAAGACACATAGACAGTAGCTGAAGATAAAGATCAGCAAGAAAAACGTTTCTTGTGCGAAGTGCCAAGAATGACTGGAATTAGACTCGAGTTTCACTGATCATCTCTGGCTCTTCAGGAACTTTGTCAATAGCCTCGTTTACTCAGATTTCCAAAAAGTAAATCCAATACACTTAAGAGAAAGAGAACAAAAAACGAGATGGAAGAGAAGGAGAACGAAGACGAGGACCAGAAAACAGATGTGGAGTATTTGGTCTTCGTATGTTCAGTCTTTCCACAACAACTCCTCACCCGCGATAAATATTGTGTCGAGGGAGAAGTGAACGGCGTGTATGGGGGTGACCCCGCGTCCTGACGATGTATACAGCTGTCACACACGCGTAGGCACACTCTTCAGAGATCATCCTTCTCCTCCCCTTCTTGAGACCACTTGTTCTTCCTCCTGTCAAAGATCTTCAACACAGGATAGTTCTTAGCGTCACCTGCACGTTTGTAAGCGTTATGGCAGTGTAGAATTGTTACATACGCGTATACATATTCACACTCTCTCAGTTATTCTTCTTTCCCTTGTTAGTGCACTCACTCTCGGAATACAAAACCTCTATGCTTTAACGGAGGCAGCACTTAACATCACAACTCAATCCACTCTCCATCTCTCTTTTAAAGACGAAAGAATGCACGCACTCGATCTCTATGCTCCAATGCGGACAGTACTCAACACTACAATTTGCCCCAGTTTTCGTCTCTCCTGCTGAATAAGACGCGAATATACATAAACACACGCTTTACTTAGTTATTCATCTTCCCCTTTGCGTATTCGCTTCTTGATCTATACGGAAGAACGTAAACAGTACTGAACACCACAACCGGTCCGGTCTCCGTCCCTTCTGCTGAGTAAGACACGAGTAACTGCGATGTAACATGAAGTTCGGTGACGTCTAAAGGGCAGCAGCAGCGAGTGTCTGAGCGACTCACTCATTCACTTGGCTGATGTGCTGACGGACCATGTCCCTCTCACGACCTTCCCTCGCCACGGTGATATAAGCGCCACCTAAAATAAACTACCAGTATATTTTTTTGTCCTCTACCTTCGCCTGTTCCTTGCGCGGGTTTACATGAAACATTTCACTTTCTGCACTAACTACCTTGGCAGAGTTCAAGCGCTGATGGAGGCGTTTTAGCAAGTGGTGAGAGGGAAGGAGTGAGAAGGCGTGAAGCGAGGGCGTGGCGAGCGAGGAGGCGCGGGCGTGCACGGGCGGCGGTACACTGCGGTCGGCCTCTAAGGAAAGCCTCATAGGTCGGAGCTCGCGCGAAGGAGGAGGAGGAAGAGGGCAGGTGAGGGGGGAGGGAGGGTATACGAAAGTAAGATGGAGGAAGGAGGGAGGGCACAGGAAAGGAGGGAGAATGAGGTGAGGTGCTCAGGAAGGGAGAGGAGGGCGAGGAGGAAGGGGGAGAGGAAGGAGGAAACGCAGGGGAGGGGAAGAAGTAAGGCAGGTACATCATTACCAGCCACAACACCTTACCAGCTGCCCCCACCACCTGCCTTACCTCCCCCTCCTTCCTCCCTCACACCATCATACCTGCGCCGTCGCAAGGAAGAAGACGAGGGAAAGAAGAAAAATCGACCTGTTTCTAGAAAAATCACTTGGGGGATAACGCGAAGGGCGGAAAATTGAAACTGAGACGAGAAGAAGAGTGATACTGATCCAGAAAAAAAAAAAAATGAGAAGGGGAAAAATCTTAAAGCTGAGATAAAAAGAACAAGAACGAGATGAAGAATAACAAGAACGAAATGACAAAGAATGAGAAGCAGAGGAAAATTTATCTCCTAAAAAAATAAATAAATGGACAAAATTCTTAAAGCCGAGATAAGAACAAGGAGATGAAGAATAACAAGAACGAAGTGAAGTAGAGGAGGAAGAAAAGAAGAGATTCAAAAACTAAAGAGCAGGTTACCACATCAACAATACGACCACTACACATTCTTCCCGACCATCACGTGACGCGGGGGCTGCCCAGTGACCAACCCAGTGACAGCGACGGGCGTTGCGTCACCGCGAGCATGTGACGACCCGGAATAGACTGACGTGTGTTATCTCGCCTGAAGGAGAGGAAGGAGGGGAGTCATGGGTGTGACGTCACTCTTCATGACACACCAGACGCTCCTGCTCCTCCTCCTCCTCCTCCTCCTCCTCCTCCTCCTCCTACCATTTTTCTTTCCGTCGTTTTCCTTTCCTTGCTTATGCTTTTTCTTTCACATTTTTTTCTTTCTTTCGCACTTGATAACAACCTCTCTCTCTCTCTCTCTCTCTCTCTCTCTCTCTCTCTCTCTCTCTCTCTCTCTCTCTCTCTCTCTCTCTCTCTCTCGTACAGGAGAGTGAGCGAGGAAAAAGACGGAGATGACAGGAAAGGTGAGAAAAAATACTGAAAAATCGAAGGGAAGAGAAGAAGGGAGGGAGGAAAGGAGGAGAAAGAAGGGAGGGAGAGCCAGATGGAGGCTGTCTGGTGATGTGGAGGGAAGATGTATACAGACTTACCTCCACGCCTCTCCTTCCCTCCACCCCTCCAGTAGTTCCTCTCTCTCTCTCTCTCTCTCTCTCTCTCTCTCTCTCTCTCTCATCTCTCTCTCTCTCTTCTCTCTCTCTCTCTCTCTCTCTCTCTCTCTCTTCCGATCCAAGACACACAGAAAAATACCGTTAATAATGATCATAGGGAACCACTACTACTACTACGAATACTATTACTACTACTACTACTACTACATTCAAATAATCATCACTGCAAATGAAATTTTTACTCTAATCATATGTTGCTCAAATTTGTGTATGTGTTTAATTCTAAATACATATACTATGAAATAATGACATGGGTTACCAATACTGCTATTACTACTTATACTACTACTACTACTACTACTACTACTACTACTACTACTACTACTACTACTATCACACACAAGTGCGTTAAATACCACCACTTCTACTCCACTTCCTAAACTGCTCCATTACATGTACAACTGAGTACACCTTCAAGTCCCCATGTCATCCCCCTCCTTGTCGTGTAGCTTACAATACCTATACCCTACTTTCCCCAGACCCTCCTGGCCCCTCCAGACCTCGGGCATGCGAAGGGAAGGGGTCTATTTATAACAAAAAGAAATGTTTGCGCGAGAAGTCCCCTCCTTGTGGTCCTGTAGGAATCTAGGCCAAATATGGGCTATTGAAAGACAGGGACCTTCGTGAGGTAAGAGCAGCACCTTCGCCCGCATTCCAAGATGTTTTGTTCTCTGACTGTGACAATGTAATCTTTGCAGAAGCCATGTATGGATATATAGATGATAGAAATGCTAAGAAGAGGAAGGCTTAGGATGAGATGGAGAGATTGCATTAAAGAACACGAAAGAGACAGAGGAATGGGCGCAAGAACTGCCACGAGATAGAAACAACTAGTAGAAAAGGCTTGTTAAAAGAGCGACGCCGAATAGGGATATAAGCTGAGAAGCACAAGGAGTGTACTGTAAACATGAACGGAAAACAGTGTCCACGTGTGCTCATCTTCAGTTGGCTCTTTTTAAATTCTCACAACGGTTGAAGACTTCCGCTGGGCCGCGTCCACCCTGCTACATGTGCGATTTCTTGCGGTGTGTCTGCCGTTCACATTCATTCGGATTCGTAACGGTGGAGTTTCCTGTTTATATTTTTCTTGTAGACGGAGGTTCCAGTTTATATTTCCCTCTTTGGATAAAGGATTATTGTTTACATTTTCCTCTTTCGATGGATAGTTTTGTTCGTATTCGCCTCCATTAATATGTTCCTGTATTATATTTTCCCCACTGGATGAGGGTTCTTGTTTTATATTTTCCTCCACGAAGAATAGGAATTATAACAGAAACGAAAGGCAAGAAGGCAAATGCAAGAATGAGAGAGAGAGAGAGAGAGAGAGAGAGAGAGAGAGAGAGAGAGAGAGAGAGAGAGAGAGAGGAGAGAGAGAGAGAGAGAGAGAGAGAGAGAGAGAGAGAGAGAGAGAGAGAGAAACACAAGGTAGGAAGGGTGTGTGAAGGGGAGTGCAGAGGGAATACAGAGGGTGAGAGGCAGGGAGAAAGGGGAGAGGAAGAGGGAGGGAATGAAGTTGCCAAGTTTACCTCTAGGAGCCAAATTCTCAACATGTCTTCTGCATCTGAGCGTCACCACCACCACCACCACCACCACCACCACCAATTACCCTCCTCATCACCTATCATCACACTCCCTCGTTTCCCCCCTCACTTCCCTTCTCTCGCCTTCATGCTTAACATCCTTCATTAATCATCTTTCCTAGGCTATTCCCATCACCATGCGTCACTATCGTCACCATCATTACCATCATTAGCACCACAGATCATCACCATCATTATCACTACTACTATTACCATAAGCACCTCACATTATCATCATTATCACTATAATCACCACTATCATCACTACTATCATCTTCACCACCACCACTTCGTTACCACCAGAAAAGGGAAGAGTTTGATAAAATATAAATAAATTAAATAATAATAATAATAATAATAATAATAATAATAATAATAATAATAATAATAATAATAATAATCATAATAATAATAATAATAATAAAATAATAATAATAATTGCTTCTGCTAATTTCAGGTAGCACATAAATAAATGAAGGAATAAAAAATAAATTAATGAATCTGAAATCAAAGACGGTAACTTAGACCGGAAGTTAATTACGAGCTGAAAAAAATGAGAGAGAGAGCGAGAGAGAGAGAGAGAGAGAGAGAGAGAGAGAGAGAGAGAGAGAGAGAGAGAGAGAGAGAGAAGGGAAGGTGGTGAGAGATATTATGGAGAGAGAGAGAGAGAGAGAGAGAGAGAGAGAGAGAGAGAGAGAGAGAGAGAGAGAGAGAGAGAGAGAGAGAGAGAGAGAGAGAGAGAGAGAGAGAGAGAGAAGGTGGTGAGAGATATTATGGAGAGAGAGAGAGAGAGAGAGAGAGAGAGAGAGAGAGAGAGAGAGAGAGAGAGAGAGAGAGAGAGAGAGAGAGAGAGAGAGAGAGAGAGAGAGAGAGAGAGAGAGAGAGAGAGAGAGAGAGAGAGGACAGGTGGAGACTGAGTGACGGATAAGTGAAAGATGAATGAGGGAATGAGCGAGTGAGTGATGAGTGTCTAATAGGGTGGATAGAAGTAACCTGATGGGGAGAATGAATGAAGAGGAAAAGTGAGGGCAAGTGAATGAGAGGGACAAACAGAGGGAATGACGAGTGATGGGGAGAATAAAGATTGAAGGAGGAGCAAGAGAAGAGAATGAGCGGACTGAGTAAATTTGAGTGAAGGAAATGAAAATGAGTGATTATGAAGATTAAGGATGAGGGGAGTAAATAAGAATGATGGGGGGATTGAGGGCAGGAAACTGATAAAGAGGAGGAGGAGAATGGATGAGTGTGAGAAGGAAAGGATGAAGGAGATGAGAATAATTGAAGAAAAGGGAGGATGATAAAGAAAAAAGAGAACCTGACGAAGATAAAATTAAGTGAATAAAAAGAAAAAAGAGGAGTAAGGGGAAATGATGAACGAGGTAAGTAAACGAAGATCAGGAGGAGGAGGAAGAGGAGGAGGAAAAGGAGATAATCAAAGAGGGCGTTCGTGAAGAAAAATATGACAGATGTTAGTAAGAGAAAATTCTTGAAAGATCTAGAAACAAACTGAGGAAGAGGACAGTACTAAAAAAGAAAGTAAAAGGAAATAGAGGAAGATAAGAATGAATGAGTAAATGGATAAAAAAAGAACAGACGGAGGAAACATGATGATGACAAGAATGAATGAGTCAGTGAGTAAATAACGCCGTGTACTCACCATGTTATCTTGGTTGGGTGAACATTGTCGAGGGTCACCGCCAGCACCGCCTCTTCGCCCGTCGCTACCGTCACCGCCTCCATCCGGGGCTTCACCAAGGCTATGAAGGGAGAGACGTCACCGTGAGTCACCAAGTCTTTACAATTACCATGGGGGGGAGAGAGAGAGAGAGAGAGAGAGAGAGAGAGAGAGAGAGAGAGAGAGAGAGAGAGAGAGACTGTATTTAAACTTCATGATACACAAAAGAAAACAAAACAGGAAAGAAAAAAAATAAGCGATTCACGTTCATACATTAGCTCAGTTGCACGTACACACGCACGCACACACACACACACGCAAACACACACACACATACACACACACACACACACACACACACACACACACACACACAGAAGCACGTGCACACATTAAAACACGTACAACAACAAACACTTTACATGCCAGTAAAGAGTTTATAAACAAAAATTAAAATAGCCTCCCATATCCAAGAACTAGATGCACATACAGACATACGTACACACCCATACACACGTACATGGAACTACACGTAGATGCTGATAAGCCTATAGAAAATGGAGTAACCTACACACACACAGAGAGAGAGAGAGAGAGAGAGAGAGAGAGAGAGAGAGAGAGAGAGAGAGAGAGAGAGAGAGAGAGAGAGAGAGAGAGAGAGAGAGAGAGAGAGAGAGAGAGAGAGAGAGAGAGAGAGAGAGAGAGAGAGAGAGAGAGAGAGAGAGAGAGAGAGAGAGAGCGTCCCATCCACACAAAGTTTTACACCAAGAGATTAAAAAAATGCTATAAATGGTTAAACTAAATATAAATCAAAAGAATCACACTGCAGAAAAGTCTAAGAAAATTTTGTACAGTCTTCACATTAACATTCTAAGTCGCCTGTCTTTTGTTTCTATGCAAGCAGACCAGACAATTTTTTTCTCCTCACTGCTCTTATTGTGCTTCTATTTTTATGCATGAAAAAACAAAAAAATCAATGGAAAAGCTATTTTGGCGCGAGGCAAGGGAAGAATGAGTTGGCGTTTCCGTAGACTCTCACGCTCAAGTCAGCTCGCCAATTCTTCTAATGGTTTGACCTTGAAACCTCGGCGGCCAAGGTTTGTGGAAGTGACTGGCTTAGCAGACGGTAGCAAGACTCTCGGGAGGTGCAGCGGGGCAATGGTGTTTAGATTTGGGTACTGAGAGACAGGATGAATGCACAAAAGAATTCTAAAAATAAGAAAAAAATAAAATCATGTTTGTGTGGGAAAGGTAAACAACTTCAGATGTCAGGACTTCAGATGTCAGGCAGAGAAGCAGGTTGAACGCACAGACGAGTTAAAAGGACACAAAAAATAAATAAATAAATTTTGCGTGTGTGCAAGGTGGAACAATAAAAGCAGTAAGCAAGGACTTCAACTGTCATGTAAAGAAACAACTGAACTTGTTCTTAAGTGTTCGAGTAGATGAATACAGAGACAAGTGATAGAAAGACAAGGGAAGGATAAATTATGGGTGTGTGTACAAGATAGAATGATGATAGATCAACGAATGCAACAGAAAAGGATTTAAATGAATTTTCTGAAAGAAAAACTGTGGGACTTGATTTTGGGTGTCAAGAGGACAAATTGGATCCACACTTGGTTGAAGCAGCACAGCGAAGAGGCTGCAAATACATTTGCGAAAGCAATGGAAAAGAAAAAAAAACTCCATTTGTCACGTAGAGATACACTGTGGGTTTGTTTTTGGGTGTTAGAGAAAGGATAGATAAATGGATAAAAAAATAAAAATTATGAAAATGTAACCAATACAGAGAACAAAGAAAACAGCAAGAAAGAACCTCAATCGTCATTAAAATACAACCCATGCGAGTTTGTAGTAAGATGGCTACATAAATGAGTAAATAAATAAATATGGGAATGTATGTGAGAGGTAAAGCAATTAAATGCAAACGAGTGACAGATGATACTGTACAACCATCGCGCATGACTGAACATGTTGAGTTGCACCTGACTGCTGGGCACTTCGCTGCGGCGGCTGCGGCGACGATGGTAGTGGGACGCTGGTCTATAGGCACAGTACCCGAAATAGACGCAAAACTGGAGCAGAGTCGCAGGTGCCAAAGTGAGAGTACGATTAGGCAATACACTATGGGGACAGCGGGCGTTTCCAAGAGAACAGAATTAAAAATTGCAGGCTATATGGAAACTGAATTTATATTGAATACTTACTGATTTATACTATTTGACTGAGACAATATAAAGAAATGCATTAAGACTGGGAAAACTGAGAACAAAGAAGTTAAAGAAATCAGGAACTAGGGTGAAGACAGAGAAACTGCAGGTTACGACCCCCAAAGGTGAAGGATGAAGCTAGGAGGCAGTGTTTTCGAGAAATACAATCTTCACTAAACATCAACCATACTAACAACAATACTAATTTTTCTTATTCTTTAATTTCATTCTACTCCATTTTATTATTTATCATTTTATAGGATAAGCGGCATGTTAGCGATCTTTATTTATTTTTGTTCGCCTAGCCAACCTCCTTCACACGTAAAAAAAAAAATAAATAAAAAAAAATAAAAAAATAATGTGATTTTTGGTAATTCATACACCTCACAATCATTATATCACTAGACTCTCCTCCAGTGGGTAGGTGACTTTCCTTCCAGCATCACGTAAGCATTACTTCATCTCTACTTTCTCTTTCAGCACATAATCTTTCCTTTCTCCCTCCCAGCATGACCTCCCACGCGCCCCATGTCATCCAAGCCCCGAGGGACCTGCAGTGTTTACAAGCAGACAGACGAACAAATAAATAAAACCTGAAGACGCCTCCCCGTTTATCCGTTCATAGAGTATTTCGGCATCAATAGAGAGCTTTCACGGGAAATTTATTTTACAGGGAGGGAAGCTATATTGGGAGAATATAGCCTTTGACAAGGCTAGCGAGGATGCATAACTCTTGACTGGGCTGGTGATTTTGTACAAACTTATGACTAAGCTGGCAGTACAGCATTTATTTTCTACAAGCTTAGAGATAATGCACTAATTTTATACTAGGCTAGCGAAAGTACATATATCTTGGACTAGACCAGCTATGATGAAATAAATTTGGACTAGGCTGAGATACTACTGAAAGTTTTGGACTTAGCTAGCATATTCAACAAGACCTGCGATGGTACTACACACAATTTCGTTTCTCATACTTTTATATAACTATTAGGACCAGCTTTGAAGCACCTAAACGCAATATCTTAATCCCTTTTGTAGCGAAAGCAGCATAAATCTCCAGCATATGTGACAAGGTTAGTGATAGTACAATTTCACTTCTCAAATCAAAACTATTCTAACCTCAATTCAACTTCACACAATATTTTTTTCTCCTTTTATAGTCAAAGAAACATGTTCAAGATCATAAATATCTATCATATGTTATGTGACATGTTGACTTTCTAGCTTCTGACGGTGAGCGCTCGATGAAGTCAAAGAGAGCAAGGTACGGAAGTAAAGAACCAAGAACTGATAACGGTCATTTGACGTCTTATAATAGCGAGAAAAGGTCTAGAGTCGTCTCAATAACCTCAATATAATCAGTTGGCACTCATTTCAAACGCCCACCCACGCCCACGGACGAGTATCACGCCCTCCCGCCCACACCTTGCCCACATGACCAGCCACAGAGCGAGGCGGAGCGGCAGGGGGCGGCTGAGGGTTGACTCACCCACTGTTCTAACGCATCCATTCATCCATTTCCTGCAGCACCCGACATTTATCCTCCTACTCCCTCAGTGCCCAAAATTCATCAACTTATTATTTTAGTCACGTATAAAATGTTAGAATTATTATTACTTTTTTTTTTTTCTTTCAGTTGCAATGGAGAGATGCAAGAGTGTCCAGCAGTGGATGTCTACCATGTTCGAGCACCGCTGAAAGATGGTTGATTTTCTTTTGTCCCCTTGTGAGCTGCCTAAGATTCATACCTCCCTCGCTTTGATTGCATGTGTGGTGGAGTGAATGATCGGCTAGAAGTTAATAATCTTAAACTGGCCAGCAATGAACTTGTGATCCCGCGCTCGGGTCCCACCTAAATTTAGATAGCTGATTTTCTCTTCACTCATAGCCTGTCCAAGATTCGAGACTCCCACACTCGTATATGATGATGACACTAATAATAATAATAATAATAATAATAATAATAATAATAATAATAATAATAATAATAGTAGTAGTATTTAAAATAGTAAATAAAATACAAACTGATTTTCCAGTGTAAAATTCTCTCTCTCTCTCTCTCTCTCTCTCTCTCTCTCTCTCTCTCTCTCTCTCTCTCTCTCTCTCTCTCTCTCTCTGCTGAAGTGTTTTTCCCCTTACGTCACACTGAATGATCGAGTGCATTCACTAATTCTTACGTGGCCATGGCAAAACATTTCTACACACACTCACACACACACACACACACACACACACACACACACACACACACACACACACACACACACACACACACACACACTTACACCATACATGAAAATACACCAAACATTCACACAGGAAACGCTTCAATAATCTCTAAAATTTTAGTTTCGTTTCCTTTCCATTTGTTGTTGGTGAAGTCAATAAGTCCCTCTTTTGTCTTGTTTACTGCTCACTTGGAATCTGAATAAAAACAAGAAACTTTATTTGTGGACCGAACGAATAGATAATCTCTCTCTCTCTCTCTCTCTCTCTCTCTCTCTCTCTCTCTCTCTCTCTCTCTCTCTCTCTCTCTCTCTTGCATTCCTCACGCGCGAATCTCAACGAAACTGAACCTTCCGGGTTTCGACACGGAAGGCACGACCCCTGCACGTCACTTGTGAAGGAGGAGGAATCTTAATGATGCAGAGAGGACGAAATTATTATTTAAGAACTTTATTACAGCGAAACAGCAATAACCAACAAAATATTACTTCTTGCTACTAATACGCTTACGGTCTATTAGCAATTACTAATGTTAGCATGACTTTTATAACTTTATGATAACAGGTGCTACATATTTCATTAAAATTAGTATAATGTAATGGTAACGAAAATTACTGCCACGATAACACTGACACTCGAAATAAGATGTTTATAGAACAGAAGTTTCGAAGTCACCGTCACCCACACCGTCCCACGTCATCAACAGACCACATCGTCGCCCACACCCCACGTCACCACCCGCAGCCCACACCTTCGCCCGTAGCCCGCGTCTTCACCCACAGCCCGCCGTCACCCACAGGCCGCGGCAGGGTCGGGGGCGGTTCGCCATGGCAGTGTTGGCCGCGCCGTCAAGACCTCCGCTATATATAGGAGCTGCACTCCTCGCGCCAACCAGCAGGTTCCTAATGTCATGCCCACCAGCTGTAGTAGGTGTGTGTGTGTGTGTGTGTGTGTGTGTGTGTGTGTGTGTGAAGGGTAAGAGGCAGCCAGGTCAGACAGGTGAGGAGGGCCACCCGCCACTCCCTTGTGGGTGATTCACCAAGGCTGGTCGCTGCCGCCACAGGTGTGGTGAGGTGTCGAAGCCGCCGCCGCCGCCACCGCCACCACCTGACGTCATAAACTGTGACGTAAACCTCTTGCCTTTTCCCCGAAACACTATGAGCTCGCAGACGCAAGACCTCATGTTGCAGGTGACAACAGACCATTTTTTCCCCTGCCCCCCTCAGAGTGCTCCCTCTTCCCAGGCATTAAGGCACCTCAGTGCCCCGCAAGACAGGCACGTGCAGCCTCAACGAGGGGCTGATAAAGACGCGAGTTGCTGATGCAGACGTGCTACATGACAGGTGACGTAGCGGTCAACACCTACCTCAGCGGCCAGCGGCGTCTGTGGCTCCTGTCAGTCCACGAGTACTGCAGGGCGAGGCGTGGCGAGGCTGCGGCCACTGCCACTAGCCGCTGTGCACACAGCACTGCCTCGTGTGCTCGTTAATTCCTTGCACACTTAGACACAACACTCCACTTTTCCGCCACTCCGCACACAACCAGGCCGGGCACTCGCTACTTTCCCGTTCGCACACCACACCTCGCCACGCACGCCCCGCTGCACACACGCTAATTCAACGCAACCTTTCCCTTCAGGTGCGGGCACTACACAAGCAGGCGCGCCTCCATTAACCTGCACAGGCACGCACACCACAGCACACCACAGCGCCACGAGACACCGCCACCGCCGCCGCGACGCTTCGCCACTACAGCCCCGCAGAGGCACACGTGGGGCGCCGGGGTGGCACTCAGGGGCCGCGCGCACTGGTCCCCGCAGCAAACATTGTGGGGCACTGGCAGGGATGGCACCGGGAGGAGGGGCCAAAGGGAGGGTTTCACCAGGAGGGGGAGGCGGGGAGGCGGAGGGCGGAGGTGGTGTGGAGGGGTGATGTGGGGACAGGGAGGAAGGGGAGGGACGAAGGGAGGGGGAGCAGCGCAACCCTGCCGCCAGCCAACGGGTCACACCCTCCTAAGTTAAGTGAAGAGCGACAAAATGTGGAAACAGACAGCCAGAGGAAGAGGAAGAGGATGGATGTTCACCTTCCTCTATCCTCCTCCTCTTTTTGCATCGCCTACTGCAAGAGGAGACAAGTGTAGGTAAGATAAGACAGAATAAGACTCCAAGAGGAATTTTTGGGGGAAAGAACCAGCAAGTGAAAGACAAGACTGTGGACTAAGGACGAACAAGTGGAAGATGAAGTGGAGACTAGTGAGCAAAATCAAATGTGGATCAAGAAGGGCGGAGGCCCCTTTCCCTTTCAAAATTACGTGCCGTTAAAAGAAGGTACTGTCTTTCTCTTCCACGCCTTTAGAAACATTGCTTTATTAACATCAGGGGAGAATTAATCAGAAAAAAAAATCCATTCTTCGTATCATCTACTTACCAATCTATTTCTTTCTAAAGTTTCATTATGTTTCCTCAGTTATTATCCCTAAGTTTGGTTATGTTGCTTCTCACATTTCACTTCCTTGTTCAACTCATGCACACAGAACACCACACCTCTCACAGAACAGACTCCACACACTCTGACATCCCTCCATGGCTAATAATACCACCAGGAGGAGGAACAAGAGCAAGAACAGTGTGGTGTGCTGCGATGAGAGACATATTAACGCACTCTACACACTCTCAACATCCTTCAGCGTCTAATAATACCACATCAAGAGGAAGAACAAGAACAAGAAGGGGTCGGGTGTGGTGGGAAGAAAGACAGATTACTAACAGACAGACAAGGAGGAAAAATCTTAATGAACAAGTCACCTCTTCTTTACAATCCTCCTCCTCCTCCTCCTCCTCCTCCTCCTCCTCCTCCTCCTCCTCCTCCTCCTCCTCCTCCTCCTCCTCCTCCTCCTGCCACCACTCCCTCAACGTCACGCCCTTGTCAATCCCTCCCCCCTGCCCTCGCTCTGGCGTGACTCACCGCCTACCTGTACCTTACCTGGCCACGCTAATGAGTCTCTACCTGGCCGAGTAGCTCCCTAACTCCCTCTCTCTTCCCCAGAACCCAGCCCGCCCGTGAGTGATTGTATGAATGGAGATTAAATGAGAGATTGAGCAGCGGTAGCAGGAGGAGGAGGAGGAGGAGGAGGAGGAGGAGGAGGATGAGGAGGAGGAAAGACTAGTGAAGAGGCAGTTTCGTGAAATTATAATAGTAGTAGTAATTGTAATTTTGTAGCAGCAGCAGCAGCAGTAGTAGTAGTAGTAGTAGTAGTAGTAGTAGTAGTAGTAGTAGTAGTAGTAGTAGTAGTAGTAGTAGTAGTAGTGGTAGTAGTAGTAGTAGTAGTAGTAGTAGTTGTAGTAGTAGTAGTAGTAGCAGTAGAATTACAACTTAACACAAGATCACCACTTTATATTTCCTCCCATCCCTCCCTTCCCTTCCCTTTCTCTCTCTCTCTCTCTCTCTCTCTCTCTCTCTCTCTCTCTCTCTCTCTCTCTCTCTCTCTCTCTCTCTCTCTCTCCTCACCTAAACCCTATCATCCCCCTTCTCCCTCCTCTCTCTACTCTCATCTCCCCGTCTTCCTCTCGTTTCCCCACAGCCCCGCCTTCTCACTCCCCTTCCCACGCCCTTCCTCACCTTCCCCTCACCTTCACTTCCCCTTCCTTCTCCCTCCTCAAATATCACCCCACTCCATACCTTCTCCATCTCTTAATCCTCTTCCCTTCTTCATTTACTCCTCTTTTTGCCTCCCCTAATCTTCTCTAAATGTACCTTTATTTCATTTTTTTTTTTTTTTTACTTTTTAGCTTAGTTTGAATTCATTTTTATCTTCTTTCGTTCTTTCAACTCCCTCGCTCTACTTTTCACTCCACACACTCCAGCAACCAGATCTGGAGTGAAGTGGATTAGTTTGTAGTCTGAACTAAATATATTCCACCACCCATCATGTTACCCGCCTCTCCCTCTCTCTCTTTCTTTCTTTCTCTCTCCCTTTGTCACTCCCCTCTCTCCTTCCCTCATCTATCATAACTTATGCAGATTTTGACCTCCATTTCCCTTTCTTTACTCTCTCCCTTTCACTTAAAACTCAAATCTCTCTCTCTCTCTCTCTCTCTCTCTCTCTCTCTCTCTCTCTCTCTCTCTCTCTCTCTCTCTCTCTCTCTCTCTCTCTCTCTCGACATTAATAGAATCGTGTTTCTTTTCCTATTCTTTTCGCCGTCTTAAATTTAGCCTGACAAGTCTTTTTTCACATTTCTTTTCTTCCCTTTTTTTTCCCCCCTCCGTCATGTTTAACAGCTGGCATCCCTGACGACCCAACACCCCCCCACTAACCCCTCGTGTCTCCGTCAGTACCCTCCTCGGCCTTCTCCCATTTAACTTCCCTTTTTCCCTTCGCTCCTGCACGTAAAGGCCATGTCCTCACGTCATGGTCCTCTAAATGTACCCACCTTCCCTTGGAGTACACTTACTTATCCTTCCTCCCATTTATACTTTCGTTTTCTTCACCTCTTGTTTTTTATTCCCTTTCCTTACTCTCACTGATACCTGTGCTGTTCTCCTTCATCTAACGAATACTTGTGCTGTTCTCATCTTTTCTTACCTACGTACACAAGCTTTCCCTCCTACCTTCTTTTCTTCACCATTTGCTTTTATCCTCTTCCTTTCCCCTCATAAATGCTAATGCTGTTCTTACCTTTCTTCTATGTATACTTAGGCAACTTTTTTTACTCTTACCCTACTTTTTTTCATCTTTTACTCTCTCTCTCTCTCTCTCTCTCTCTCTCTCTCTCTCTCTCTCTCTCTCTCTCTCTCTCTCTCTCTCTCTCTCTCTCTCTCTCTCTCTCTCAAGTACCTTTAATGTTTTTACTTTTTTTTAAGTACGTTCATCTACCTAACCTTTCCCTTCCGTCTTCTCTTTCTTCACCTCCTTCTTATATGTACTTTCCTCACCTTTTCTATTCCTTCTTATTTTACTTCTACTCTTTTTTTTTAAACTCCTTTTGCCCCTTTCTTTATCTCCACACATACATCCTCCACCCTACTCATCTTTCCTTCCACTATTCCTACCTAACAACAGTATCTCTCCTTCCTTATATCCACCTCTCGCTCCTTCCTTCTCTACTTTTATCCAATTCCTGGATTTTTTTTTTCCTACCTCCACGCATATCTGTACCCTACCCATCTTTCCTTCGATTATTCCTACTGAGCCACCACAACATCTTTCCTTCCTTCTGTCCACCTCTCTCTCTCCTTCCTCTATCTCTCTTTCCTCTCCCCGCATAACACAACTAAAGCAATGGGACTCTGTAAGGCATCCAAGGACCTGACTCAGTATTAGCTGCCAAGGCACGTCCCTTATACTGGTTTTCTAAGGAGGCGAAGGCGATATATTTGAACCAACGAGGCCCAGAGACACCTGGTGGAAGTCTTCCGTCCACGCCTCCTTCAGGTAGCTCCTCCCTCGCTCAAGGTCACCCCACACACAAGACTCAGTACTGGTTCTTCTTCCCAGTATTAAAACAAGAGGCGTGTTCTCAAATATTTTAGCGTTTTGTCATGACTGAATGTTATTGCGGGATTTTAAAGGATGTTTTCATAATTCTAGTGATAGTTTGAGGCTTTTACATCCTTAATAGGCTCTAGTGGAAGTTGTTGGGAGTTTTCAATGTGTTTTCATGATTACAGGGATCATGAACGACTCTAAAGCAACGACTCTAAACGAATAACAGACTGTATTGGAAATTACTGAGCGTTTTAAAGGTTTTCATGATTCTACGTAGTGAGAGTTTAACAAGGATTCTGCCACTAACAATCTCTGATGGGAGTTAATGAACGTTTTCAATATTATAATGACAGTCTGGCCAGGATTTTACATCAATAAAAAAAAAAAAACACTCACGAGAACCTGATTAATCATCTATGTGGCCCTTGAAAAACCAGTCATGAGGAAACAGACCATTGGCGTTTCAAAATATACATCCAGAATGCACACACAATATACGCTCAGAATACAACAGATTTGAAGATGACACCCGAAGCTACAGGTGATAAGGTTTAAAATCCCGCTTCCGTGTTACGTGTTAATGAGGTGAGGCGGTGAGGCAACGAACCCGTCAGGTGGAGAATACTGCTAATAAGAACCACGTGAAGTATAGCAGTGTTCATAAAAAGCTCGCAAGTGAATCAGGGGAGATCTAGACTTGGGGAGTTGGGTTATAAGGCGGGAGTGTGAGAGGAGGAGGAGGAGGAGGAGGAGGAGGAATGGGTAGACGTGAGACAGACGAGATGAGAAGAGGGTAGACGTGAATCAGTTGAGATCAAGATTTAATTACTTCTTCACTTTTCACTTCACTTTATTTCCACAAGCTGGTGTTTTTGACAACTTCAGTAGATTAATTTTCTATAGTCATGTCAAAAAAATAAATAAATAAAATAAAGTAATATAAAGGAGGCTGTGTTAAAAGGCGGAAATGTGAGATAAGGAGTGTGTAGACGTGAGCCAGGTGATGCAGGAGGCTCGTGACTCGTTAGTGCAGGCAGGTGAGGCATAGATGAGGGAGTGGCAATGAGGCATACTGTAGTGCCCTTCTTTTTTTTCTTCTTGTTTATTTTCTATTTATTTATTTTTTATTTTTTTAGTTTATCTTCTTGTATGTTTAAGAAAGGAAAACTGCGACAACGCGACATTTCATATCTGTAATAGTTTTAAAGTGTTTCATCCTTCAGATGAACATATCCATGATAATAAAAAAAAAAAAATCCTAACCTAAAATCTCTCAAAAAAAAAAATAAATAAATATATATATAGAGAGAGAGAGAGAGAGAGAGAGAGAGAGAGAGAGAGAGAGAGAGAGAGAGAGAGAGAGAGAGAGAGAGAGAGAGAGAGAGAGAGAGAGAGAGAGAGAGAGAGAGAGAGAGAGAGAGAGAGCGAGAGCGAGCCAGCCAGCCAATTCTCACAAATCCCATAATCCACGCTACTTGAGTCTTGCTTTTTATCTCTTAACTTCTTATTTTTTTCTTTCATTCCATTTCCCCCTAAACATCAGTTCTTTTCGTGAGCAGTAATACTGGCGGTGTTTAGCCCCTAATTTTCACTCACATTAGACGTATTAGACACCAGCACATACATATAGCAGCTTGTGTGTGTGTGTGTGTGTGTGTGTGTGTGTGTGTGTGTGTGTGTGTGTGTGTGTGTGTGTGTGTGTGTGTGTGTGTGTGTGTGTGTGTGTGTGTGTGTGTGTGTGTGTGTGTGTGTGTGTGTGTGTGTGTGACGTCACCCGCGTTACACCTGTCCACCGGGAGTCGCATTCTAGCCTCCTGTCTTTATTGGTATTAACACGAGTGAGTTGGCAACCCGCCCTCCTGTGTGGCTCTGACGGCCCAGGTGTGTTTTGTGTGTGTGTGTGTGTGTGTGTGTGTGTGTGTGTGTGTGTGTGTGTGTGTGTGTGTCAGGCAGGAACACACACACACACACACACACACACACAAATAGCTTCAGACTTGACAGATGTGGTGTCACTTTCTCATATTATTCAAAACAATCGTCTACAAACTGTCGCAAACTATCACACACACACACACACACACACACACACACACACACACACAGGAGGAGGAGGAGGAGGAGGAGGAGGAGGAGGAGGAGGAGGAGGAGGAGGAGGAGGAGGAGGAGGAGGAGGAGGAGGAGGAGGAGGAGGAGGAGGAGGAGGAGGAGGAGGAGGAGGAGGAGGAGGAGAAGAAGAAGAAGAAGAAGAAGAAGAAGAAGAAGAAGAAGAAGAAGAAGAAGAAGAAGAAGAAGAAGAAGAAGAAGAAGAAGAAGAAGAAGAAGAAGAAGAAGAAGAAGAAGAAGAAGAAGAAGAAGAAGAAGAAGAAGAAGAAGAAGAAGAAGAAGAAGAAGAAGAAGAAGAAGAAGAAGAAGAAGAAGAAGAAGAAATAAAGGAAGAAGAGAAAGCGGAGGTCGCATTTCAACAAAGTATCATAAACTATCGCACAAAGCGAGGAAAAATAACAAAAGAAAAAAACAAGAACAAGAAGAACAAGAACAAGGTCAGGAAGAGGAGGAAGAGAAACTTTACATAAATCATACTTCCGAGTACTCACCATCCAACATTTCAGACGAGGGTGTGCTAACTGGGGCTGCCTGGGCTTTCGCGATGTCGGCAACGTCTGAAGGCGGTGGGGTGTCTCGGGCGAAGGACTCCGGCTCAAATTGGGTCTCGGAGGTCACCGTGGACGCCTGGGAGATCTGGGAGGCACGTGACCCTCGGCGGTGGCTGCGTGGAGGCACTACCGGGGACTCGGCGCCCTCTGCCATCTCTGCGTCAGCTGGGTGATGGGGAAAAAAAAAAAAAAAAAAACAGGAATTAGGTTTAGTCGTGGCGTTCGGTGTGATTCTTAGGTGGTGTCCCAGTGTGGTGTTTCTTGAATGCCTGAGGTAGTACTCAAGCAAGGTGACGAGTTGTTCATGTATTAACTCTGACTGCTACAGACAGGGTGACAATTGCTACTTTTTGTGTAACTCTAGATTATACAGCGCGAGGTCAAAAAGGTAAAGGCACAAACAGGTTTGAAATATTAGATTACTGTGTGTGTTTCGAGACAATATCCAAAACTTGCACCACGTAGACCATATAATGATGTTAACAGAAGCTGTAGCAGTCAGAGCATTAAAAGATATTCCGGGTTGCCCTTAACACAGAGAGTGTTTCCTGAGAGCCCGAGTTGTTATCCAAGCGAGCTGATGACCAGTTGTATTAATTCCCTGACTGCTAGTTAACGGGAGTATGTCCATTGTCACTTCGAAAATTTAACAGAGTGGAATTAAAAGTACAGACGCTAAAAGATTTTAAGTGCCGGATAACTAATTGTATTTCGAAACTATACCAATAACCTGCACTAGACTATTTCAACATGCTAATGAGAGGCTACAGCAGTCAAAGAGTTAATTAAAAGTATTCCACGGTACCCTTAGCACAGCGCACTTCAAAACACAATTAGACTTCGAAGTGTTACTCTGGTTTGGGAGACGGAGGAAACAAAACATCAAATGGAACTCATAATTAACGCCAAAAAAAAAAGGTAGTAGTGAAAAAGCTTAGTAGTAAACAACAAAACCATTAGTGACCAGAGTGCCTTAACGCAGAAAATTCTTTTGCGCGAAACAGCAATTTTCTGTAACATGTGGTCATCTTGCTGGGAGCGACGTGGTGTGTCCTGCTGGTGTGTTCTTGGAGAGAGAGAGAGAGAGAGAGAGAGAGAGAGAGAGAGAGAGAGAGAGAGAGAGAGAGAGAGAGAGAGAGAGAGAGAGAGAGAGAGAGAGAGAGAGGAGAGAGAGAGAGAGAGAGAGAGAGAGAGGAGAGAGAGAGAGAGAGAGAGAGAGAGTAGTGCATGTCAAGCCTTTAGCGAAAAACTCGGTAAAGGCAGGAAAGCAGGATGCATAAAGCGTCAAGAAAAAAATACTGAGGGAGGGTAGGGGATGAGGGTTGAAGGGCAGAAATAACATTAGCTAACCACTCATATCAAAACATGAGGGATGGGGAGGGACACAGGAAAAAGGTATAAAAACTCTAGGGGAATGAAACTGGTAAATTAAACATTACCTAACCATTTGCAGAAGGAACATGTGGGAGAGGGACAGCTCGAGAAGGGCAGACTGGTGAGAAACTAGACGAAGATGAGAAGTTAGGAAGAAAAGAAAAGAAAGGAGAGATGTGAAACAAGAGGAACAGAATGGGAAGTAGGGAGCAAAGAGAATACAAGGAGACATGGAGGAGGAGCAGCAGCAGAAGGAAGGGACAGGGAACAAAAAAAATAAGGAAACATGGAACAGGAAAAATTGGAGAAGGAAGAAGGGACATGGAGCAAAGAAAAGTACAAAGAAACATGGAGGAGGAGAAACATGAGGAGAAGGAAGGGACACACAGCTGTTACCTTCAGTCTTGCGTCTCTTCTTCCTTCGGGCGGGCGTCGGGCTCCAGCCTAAAGACAAAGCAGGAATGTCACCCTCGAACCTTTGCCCTGAGCTGCCTATAGGATTTCCTATACTTGAAGCACAACCGTAATAAGACGAGTAATCTACACTTACTTCCAGCGTGTTTAGTGTTTCCCTCAAACTGAAGTCCTCTGATGTACTAACAATCGAATAAAACCAGATATTTAAGATTCTCAGCAGATCAGGGGTCTAAGTTCCGAGAAAATGCTAAATACAGAAAGTGTCAAAATCTTTCAAGAACTAACTCAACTCGTGACTTCCGGCACCTAGCCAAAAATACATAGTGTCAAAATCTTTCAAGATCTAACTCCCCTTGTGACTTCTGGCACCTAGCCAAAAACATCTCCAATAACTCTGTTGCTTCTTCTTTTTCCCCTCCTTTATTTCAACCAGATGGCACCACTGCTATCACATCTATCTCTAAAGCTAAAGTCTTCGCTCAAACCTTTGCTAGAAACTCTACCTTGGACGATTCAGGGCTTGTTCCTCCCTCTCCTTCACACTCTGACTACTTCATGCTACCTATTAAAATTCTTCGCAATGATATTTTCCATAGCCTCGCTGGGCTAAACCCACGGAAGGCTTATGGACATGATGGGGATCCTAATATTGTTCTCCGAAACTGTGCCTCCGTGCTTGCACCTTGCCTAGCCAAACTAGGCATCTACCTTTCCTTCTTGCTGGAAGTTTGCCTACATTCATCCTGTTCTTAAAAAGGGTGACCGTTCTAATCCCTCAAACTACCCTCCTTTTACTTTAATTTCCTGCCTATCTAAAGTTTTTGAATCTATCTTCAACAGAAAGATTCTTAAACATATATCAGTTCACGACCTTCTATCTGATCGCCAGTATGGGTTCTGTCCAGGCCGCTCTACTGGTGATCTGGCTTTTCTTAATGAGTCTTGGTCATCCTCTTTTAGAGATTTTCATGGAACTTTTGTTGTTGCCTTAGACATGTCAAAAGCTTTTGATAGTCTGGCACAAAGCTTTGATTTCCAAAACTACCTTCTACGGCTTCTATCCTTCTCTCAGTAACTTCATCTCAAGTTTCCTTTCTGACCGTTCTATTGGTGCTGTGGTAGACCGTCAATGTTTTTCTCCTAAATCTATTAACAGTGGTGTTCCTCAGGGTTCTGTCCTGTCACCTGTTCTCTTCTTATTATTCATCAATGATCTTCTAAACCAAACTTTTTGTCCTATCCACTCCTACGCTGATGATACCACCCTGCACTTTTCTACGTCTTTTCGCATAAGTCCAACCCTTCAGGAAGTAAACAATTCACCCAGAGAAGCCACAGAACGCCTGATTTCTGATCTCTCTAAAATTTCTGATTGGGACAGAACAAACTAAGAATTGTTCAATGCCTCAAAACTCAATTCCTCCATCTATCAACTCGACACAACCTTCCAGACAACTATCCCGTCTTCTTCAATGACAGTCAACTTTTCCCCTGTCCTACACTGAACATCCTCGGTCTGTCCTTTTCTTATAATCTAAACTGAAAACTTCACATCACATCTTTAGCTAAAATAGCTTCTATGAAGTTGGGTGTTCTGAGACCTCCCTCTCCTCCCCACCACCAGCTGCTAACTCTGTACAAGGCCCTTATCCGTCCATGTATGAGTATGCTTCACATGTCTGGAGGGGTTTCACTCATACCGCTCTTTTAGACAGGGCGGAATCAAAAGCTTTTCGTCTCATCAACTCCTCTCCTCTAACTGACTGTCTTCAGCCTCTTTCTCATCGCAGCAATGTTGCATCTCTCGCTATCTTCGACCGCTATTTTCATGCTAACTGCTCTCCTGATCTTGCTAACTGCATACCTCCCCTCCCCCCTCGGCCTTGCTGCACAAGACTTTCTTTTTTCTTCTCACCCCTATTCTGTCTACTTTTCTAAAAGCAAAAGTTGACCAGTATTCTCAATCATTCATCCCTTTCTCTGGTAAACTCTGGAACTCCCTGCCTACTTTTGTATTTTCACCTCCCTATGACTTGAATTCTTTCAAGAGGGAGGTTTCAAGACACACATCCTTCAATTTTTGACTACCGCTTCAGACCTTATTCGGGGACCGGTATCTCAGTGGTTTTTTTTTTTTATTGAATTTTTTTACCCCTGACCGGTGTCCCTCCTACATAAAATAAATAAATATATAAATAAATAAAAACAAGAGTGGTATTGAGTACTGCTGACCATGACTACATACGCATATTTGATCGTGAGCGGGTCGTTACCAAAGGCGTCAGTATAGTGCGTGTGGTTGTCTGCTGCGAAATGGCTAACAGGACATCAGAACACTCACCACTACTTGTGCTATTGTTACTACTCATGCAGTAATGAGTCAGTAATAACTTTGAAGTAGTCCATAGTTTGAATGTGATTTTTTTTTTTAAAGAAAATATGAAGGACTCTAAAAGGATATAAAGACATCTCCAAGATCTACAGTGTTTAAAGAATAAGTCAAATTATTCTTGAAAAAAAAAAAAAACTAATCAGATGAAAGTAAGGAAAGACATCTATGGAAAATTTACTGGAAAAATAGCAAACAAGCATAAACTACATAAGTGTATATACAAAAAAAAACTTTCATCGATTAAGATCTGAAAAATAACTTTAATGACAGTGAAGTGAAAAGACATTCCCAAGTAATATAAGAGTACTATTTTCTGATGTTAATACTGGATGGAGAGATGTGAGTCAGCTGAAGATGATGCAAAGAAGGGAGAAGGGAGAGTGAGGCTGAAGGAACATATGCAAGACATAATGAGTTACGAGGGAGAAAGAGTTAGATAAAGTTTAGCAACATGCTGACTGGTAGGGAGGATGAAGGAAATGATGAGCGTAAGTGCGGAAGAACGAAAACAAGAGGATGAGAAAGAAAAAGGCAAAGATGATGAATGAATCACAAGGGAAGGAGGACGATAAAGACTGACTGAAATAGGATGAGGATGCATCTGGGAAGGGTCAGGATAACAGATGAAAGAGCATGAAATGGAAAGCCTGAAGGATAGGAGATGAGGGAGGGAGGATGAGTAATGAGAAATGAGGGAAGAAGGGCGTGGGAGGATGAAGTCACCACGTACCCAGGGCTGCTGACGATTCTGAAGTGATAGAGGAGCGCGAGCCTGGCCGGCGGGACCTTGGGGGCGGGGTGGGCGCCAGCTCACACCCACCTTCAACTTCTGAGGGACGAGAAAGAGAACTGTATAAGGGCAGGAAGAATAATCACGGGAGAAGGAATAACAGAGAAGAAAATATGTACCAAAGGATAGAAAGAGAGAGGGAAGGGAAGAAAGAAAAGAGGGAAAGATGGACAATGAAGTAAGTGGAAAACATTAAAACAAAAAAAAAAAAACAGAATAAAAGAGCCTAGTTTGCAAAATGAAAGAGGGAAAAAAAGAAGGCATATATGTATACATACATATTTACATACGTAAAGATAAGACCCTATAGTTCATATTATCTCATACAGTCGCCAAGCAAGAAGACAAGTAGGCTACATACGCAGAAACTGATTCAAGGAAAACGAGACAACCTCAACCCTTCTTGTCTTCCCAGAGCTGGTAAATATTTAGTTTGAGGAATGGGAGTCAGGAAGCTGGGACTCTGAATAGCCAAATGCAGTCTGGAGGGAAACTCCCTGTGGATTGTTTGTCCTAAGCGGAGAAGGTTGATGGGTTTGTCAAGCATGTGGGCAGCAGTGGAGTCTATGGCCCATATTCTGAAACGCTTGACTCTCTCACCACGACTATTTTTTAAGACCACAGATGATGTGCAGGGTTCTCAAGAGTGTTTATCCTGTTACTAACAAAAATTTTGTTAATTTGTCACTAGAAAGATATAAAAAAAAACACCCTTAAAAAATTCAACTAAAGCCTTTTGAGTATAATGGAGGTGCGTTGCAGAAGTGTTTTAGAATAGTCCTAGGCATGGTGTATAAGAAGATGCCATATTCTTACCTAGAGCAGACAGTTCTGACACAGTAGACGCCCTAGACCCCGATCGGCGACTTCGTGGGGGCGGTGTGGGTGCCAACTCACAGCCACCTTCAGCCCCCAACACATGGTAGGGCGGCGCGTCACCTACAGGGAGGGGAGAGGCACAAACAGAGAAGAAAAGTAATTATTCTGAGAGGAAACACGTACAAGATCAAACATAAAACAATGACGGTGAACGGCGATTGAGAAATATGGTCGTAATAGTTATAAGGGCAAATGTTAGTGATAAAACTAACATGTAAATAAAATTAACCAAAGGCAAGCAAATGAAGGATAGATAGCAACAAATCTATTGGCCCTCAAAGTACTAATGATGATCAGCTACACGATTTAATCTCGATATGTGGGGGACAAACTCTAATTAATAGTCATTATGATACCATTACATATAATATTTATCTGACAAATTATGTACTTAGGTGGAATAGAGATCAAATAGAGATGAAGACGGGGATAAAGATAGTGACAGTGATAAATAAAAGATGGTGCTTGACAAAATGACCTCAAGATTGGTAAGAAATGTTGGACGGGCGGTCGTTCCTGGAGAAGACAAGAACCACTAGGTCACTCAGAATATATATAACGTTTACTAAGAAATGTGGTAAAAGATTAACAGTTTATTAACCACTCTAAAGAAACCAGCTACCCTTGCCAATACTTTTTTTTTTTTCTAATTAGTGTGTTTTCCTTAGACACTTTGTTCATACTGAAGTTTTTTTTTTCTTTTTGCTTGTAGAAAGATTTAGAATATTGAAGAGTTTGGACAGAAGTAAAAGAAAGGAAATTGAAGGAAAGTAGCAGATTAAAGATTGTGGGCAGACCACGTTGTTTTTTTTTATTTATTTATTTATTTATTTTATTTTTTATTTATTTATTTATTTTTTTTTATTTTTATTTTTTTTTTTTGTCGTGCGTGACTGAAGCTGATATTTTCCATGAACAGGTTTTATAATATGCAGCTGATGGCAACTTTTCTACATCATAGTTGGCAGACATTGCCAGTGAATTCTCCACCACGCGTGGCTTCTTAACTTATCATTTTACTGTAGGTCTGGGATTTAAGTTAATATGAAGCAGGGGATTGCATCCTTATGAATGAGCGAACAATTTTGTAAGAACGATCAGTTAATATTCTTGTGCTGTCCTAGAATAACACTGTTGGGAGGTCCACCTTGCGCATGCGCAGAAGTGCACGAGTCCACGCAACACGTGGACTCGTGGACAACATGGACAACAATCCGAGTTGTCGGATGTCTGAAAAATAACATCCATTTTCACTTATCGCATTAATTTGCTGCAGGATTGGCAGTTTAAAGTTAATATTAGGCAAGAAAATAAATTTCTGTGAGTGAGCAAATCTCTAAGAATAAACTGCAAATAGTTTTACTGTTACTGGTTATAGGTGGTAAATCAATATGCTGCCCAAGCGCATGCGTACCAGGGCTAAGTTTGTGCACACACAATATATATATATATATATATATATATATATATATATATATATATATATATATATATATATATATATATATATATATATATAATTTTGTGAACGTCGTTTCTGAGAGGAAAGAGTACGTACTAGTAGACAGATCCGCCCCGGACGTCAACGTACTCTCGAGTACAGCCCTAAGATAATGAGAGAGTAATATATAGGGGAACAAAAAAAAAAAAAAAAAAAAAAAAACAGTAGCGGTCAAGATGACACTGGAGGAAGTGTAGGAAGTAATGAAGGAGGCACTGAGGAAAGAAGACGCATGCTGAGCGTACCAAGAAGGGAGGAGTCAGTGCCCACGGAGGCTCTGGATCCCGAGCGGTGACTCCTTGGGGGCGGGGTGGGGGCTATTTCCCCTTCCTCCCCTAGTGTGATGCGGGGAGGGGCACCTCCTTCCGCACCTGTAGGAGGGAGAGGGTGATGGAAGGGCTCATGCAGATGTCACAATGGGAGACTGACACACTGACACATGCACATAGTACATACACACACACACGCCCATTCCTGTCATGCTGAGGTACTGTTATCCTTCACAATGTTATTTTCTTGCTCATTTTCATTCTCATTACTTGAATTCATGTAATTTATATTTGATAGGGTCTGATTTAAAGGGTAACATTTAGTGGGAAACAATATGAGATATTTGGGAATTCAATATATCTGATGACACACACACGAATAACAAAAATATATAACCATTACACGGGAAAATAACAAAATCAACCTGTAGAAGAGGGAATGGAGAAATGAGGAGAAACAAAAATGGGGGAAAAATGAGGAAAGAATATAAAAATGAGGAAGATGAGGAAAGGAAAGGAGAGGAAAGGAAATGGTTCATTACATCTATGCTCCCCTGCAGCGTCACATACCCAGCAGGGGGGCCTCAGGGGCAGTTGAGGGACGCGACTCAGGGGGACGGGACCTGGGGGGCGGAGCAGGGGGTATGCCGTGATCCAAGACCCCTCCTGCTGGTGGGAGAGGAGGAGGCCCCTTGACTGCCCCCCATACCAGAGAGAGAGAGAGAGAGAGAGAGAGAGAGAGAGAGAGAGAGAGAGAGAGAGAGAGAGAGAGAGAGAGAGAGAGAGAGAGAGAGAGAGAAATTAATTTGTGTACATGTAAGTCAAATCCATGTAATGAAAAGGGCATATGTACGAATATTGCTCATGATAACAATGAAAATATTACTCGTATATCATATGACCTTGGAAAAACGTCCTATTCTTTGATAACTAATTTGCCTCAAGTTTTCTGCACTATCATATGACATTGTAATTGTGGTAAAAAATTACATTAATTTGGCAAAAGATTCAGAGTACAAAATACTGAAAGAACATTTAAAATTACATAAACACCATTGCAAAGTTACAGACGAGGCTTACATGAGGTTAAGCAAGCTTGCGTTTCTCACATATACTTTGATATCAAACGTATGCATAAACGGCATTATGACAAAGACAAAAGCTGCGTGACAATACTACCTTATGTGAGCCTGAGAAACCAGTACAGGACAACTAGAGCATTTACATACACCAGCTTCACACTTTTGTTCTGCAGCACACTAAGCACAAACTACCGAGGCATAGCAGCAGTTGAAGCTTAACAGGTGATGATAATGTTTAACAAGCACTGTGGAAGCCGTGGTTGGATCCTCAAACACATTTGCAAGACACTGGAATGAGATCACAGTTCACAATTATATGTAATGTGCTTGTATAGAGGAAATATAGTGTATCAGGAATGGACATTGCCAAACCATTTCATTCTTGCCAATACAGATTTATTAGGGGACAAATTTACAGAGATTGAAGTGGTTTGCCCTTGTGTAAAAGAGAGATGAGAAGTACATGATGAGAAAAAAGCTGGAGATGGACCTACAAGGCAGAGGAAGAGAGAAGGAAAAAACAAAGTTTATGGATACACTGAAGGAAAACATATAAATGGCCTATGCAACAAAAGAAGATGGGTGATGCACTGTAGCGATCCCTAATAAGAGCAGCTGAGAGAAGATGCAAGGAGTGTGGGATGGGAAATCTTCATGCATGTGGATGACAGCTTGATATGGGGAAGGGTAATCATGAAAGGCACTAACTTCTCCATGAGGGGAACAAAAACCTGTCTCCTGAGGTCTGACTGAACAGATGAGATGCATGGGACACAAGGACCTGCCTGAGTACTCTTTGAGGCATCAGTTGTGTAGTCTCTGTTATAGCACTCAGACACCTGTTAATGTAAACTCTCCATATGGTATTATTGTATAAACACAGAACACAGGCAACAACAGATTACAAAACATCTGAGGTAAAATCTGAGTACATACATACAATTAGGACAAAAAGTGGAGAATGAGCTACATACCTGGAGCGGGTGAGGGCTGCTCAGCAGGTGAGCGAGGTGAGCCCCTACGAGGAGAGCGAGGAGGGGCCTTTGGAAGCTCCATACTATCAAAGGAGCCTCCAAGGTCCATGGACTCCCCAGCAGAGCTACCTAGGTCAAGGGATCCTCCCGCAGGTCCTCTCAAGTATTCTGCTGTTCTAAGGAGATGCTCATCCTCGTAGGAACTTCCTCGCTCCACAGGCAAGCCATCTGAGTCTGTGATTTCAATGGATACTTCCCTTGCCAGAGAATCACTCTGTGAAGGTTCGTCAGCAATGCCCCACTGGAAGGTGTCCGGCTTATTTCGTATAATTTCGGAGTCGAAAGACGGGCCGCGGTCCAGTGAGGATTGTATATCATATGCTGCTCCTTTCTCGAATGAGGAGCCAATCTCGAAGGACTGTCCTCTCTCCAATGAGGACCCAACATCAAAAGACTGTCCTCTTTCCACTGAGGACTCAATATCAAAAGATTGTCCTCTCTCCACTGAAGACTCAATATCAAAGGATCTTCCTCTCTCATCTGAGGAAGTTTCAAAAGACCTTGCTCTTTCTTCTGATGATGCAGCCTCCAGGAAAGGTCTTCGATGGGCTTCAGTTTCAAATGTAGGCAGTTTTCTAAGAGAGACAGGCTGCTCTTGATCCCCTGAGCTAGCCAGGGAGGGTGGGTGCTCATCTGAGGTGCCTTGACTGAGGAGTCTTGCTCGGCTGGCCACGGGACCCTCACCAGCATCAAAGGAGCCCATGGCAGAGCCATCACCAGAACCACCCATGTCAAAGGAGTAGCTCTCACCTGAGCCTGAAAGGGTTGATATTCTTGCTTTATTAATGTCCATAAATCAACATTGAAGCTGATGCCCACATCTGCTACAGGTGTATTTCAATAATGTTCATCACACTACACCGTGATATTTTGCATAGACAAATTTCTTTTCTTAAGCATCATTGTATACGTATATTCAACAGATAACATAACATTTATACTGTACCTTGGAGGAGTGTGATGCTTTCCTTTTGCACTGAGGAGCCGGCAGCAGCTATTGATTTGAAGGTTTCAGATTCGAACGACCTGTAAGGAGATGGGGCATGTGTCAAAGGACTACATTCTAAAATGCAACTGTGCCTCACCATCACTACTTGGAAGAGGTTTTAGTTGAAGCGACATGGGTTTTTAAGGATGTTTCACTGGTTCTAGTGACAGACTAATGAGATTTCTATCTTATTAACATGAGAAACATTCTTGAGAACCAGGCTAATCATCACTGTGACCTTTGAAAATAGTCATGGTGAGAGAGCAAAGCATTTCTGAATATGGGCCAAAGAAAGGCATCATAACAAAGGTAAGATATTATCTTTCCAGGCTCGTGGAGCCAAACTCAAAACCCAACAAACATAATCAAACCTTTACTCCTGTTTAATTCTATAATATTAAGCTCACCACTGATCTGTCTGTGTCAAATGGAAGCATCATAACATGGGTGAGGTAATATCTTTCTAGGCTCACAACAGTATTAGATTAACTCTAGACCTGGCATGTATAATCAAACCTTGACTTTTGTCTTATTCTATAACACTGACCATCAATCTAAATAATGAAAATGCACCACACACACACACACACACATAACCTTACCTAACCACTAAAAACTGTCCCTCCCACCACTATAGCTCCAGTTCAATCATATAACACTAAGCTAAACATCATTCTACATAATGTTTATACACAATACACAGTGAAGTTACCTTGCCCACAGCCATTAACACTGTCACTTCTTTATTTTTTTTTCTTTATATGTAGGAAGGACACTGGCCAAGGGCAACAAAAATCCAATAAAAAAAAAATGCCCACTGAAATGCCAGTCCCATAAAAGGCTCAAAGCAGTAGTCAAAAATTGATGAATAAGTGTCTTGAAACCTCCCTCTTGAAGGAATTCAAGTCATAGGAAGGTGGAAATACACAAGCAGGCAGGGAGTTCCAGAGTTTACCAGAGAAAGGGATGAATGACTGAGAATACTGATTAACTCTTGCATTAGAGAGGTGGACAGAATAGTGGTGAGAGAAAGAAGAAAGTCTTGTGCAGCAAGGCCATGGGAGGAGGGGAGGCATGCAGTTAGCAAGATCAGAAGAGCAGTTACCATGAAAATAGTGACAGAAGACAGCTAGAGATGCAACATTGCGGCGGTGAGAGAGAAGCTGAAGACAGTCAGTTAGAGGAGAGGAGTTGATGAGACGAAAAGCTTTTGATTCCACCCTGTCTAGAAGAGCAGTATGAGTGGAACCCCCCCAGACATGTGAAGCATACTCCATACATGGACGGATAAGGCCCTTGTACAGAGTTAGCAGCTGGGGGAGTGAGAAAAACTGGCAGAGATGTCTCAGAATGACTAACTTCATAGAAGCTGTTTTAGCTAGAGATGAGATGTGAAGTTCCCAGTTCAGATTATAAGTAAAGGACAGACCGAGGATGTTCAGTGTAGAAGAGAGGGACAGTTGAGTGTCATTGAAGAAGAGGGGTTAGTTGTCTGGAAGGTTGTGTCGAGTTGATAGATGGAGGAATTGAGTTTTTGAGGCATTGAACAATACCAAGTTTGCTCTGCCCCAATCAGAAATTTTAGAAAGATCAGAAGTCTAGCGTTCTGTGGCTTCCCTGCATAAAATGTTTACCTCCTGAAGGGTTGGACGTCTATGAAAAGACGTGGAAAAGTGCAGGGTGGTATCATCAGCGTAGGAGTGGATAGGACAAGAAGTTTGGTTTAGATCATTAATGAATAATAAGAAGAAAGTGGGTGACATGACAGAACCCTGAGGAATACCACTGTTAATAGATTTAGGAGAAGAACAGTGACCATCTACCACAGCAGCAATAGAACGGTCAGAAAGGAAACTTGAGATGAAGTTACAGAAAGAAGGATAGAAGCCATAGGAGAGTAGTTTGGAAATCAAAGCTTTGTGCCAGACTCTATCAAAAGCTTTTGATATGTCCAAGGCAACAGCAAAAGTTTCTAAAATCCAAAATCTCTAAAAGAGGATGACCAAGACTCACTAGGGAAAGCCAGATCACCAGTAGAGCAGTCTTGATGGAACCCATGCTGGTGATCAGATAGAAGGTTGTGAAGTGATAGATGTTTAAGAATCTTCCTGTTGAAGATAGATTCAAAAACTTTAGATAGGCAGGAAATTAAAGCAATAGGACGGTAGTTTGAGGGATTAGAACGGTCACTCTTTTTAGGTACAGGTTGAATGTAGGCAAACTTCCAGCAAGAAAGAAAAGTAGATGTTGACAGACAGAGCTGAAAGAGTTTGACTAGGCAAGGTGCAAGCACAGAGGCACAGTTTCGGAGAACAATAGGAGGGACCCCATCAGGTCCATAAGCCTTCCGAGAGTTTAGGCCAGTGAGGGCATGGAAAACATCATTGCGAAGAATTTTAATAGGTGGCATGAAGTAGTCAGAGGGTGGAGAGGGAAGAACAAGCCCAGAATCATCCAAGGTAGAGTTTTTAGCAAAGGTTTGAGCAAAGAGTTCAGCTTTAGAAATAGATGTGATAGCAAGGGTGCCATCTGGTTGAAATAAAGGAGGGAAAGAAGAAGAAGCAAAATTATTGGAGATATTTTTGGCTAGATGCCAGAAGTCACAAGGGGATTTAGATCTTGAAAGATTTTGACACTTTCTGTTAATGAAGGAGTTTTTGGCTAGTTGGAGAACAGACTTGGCATGGTTCCGGGCAGAAATATAAAGTGCATGAAATTTTGGTGATGGAAGGCTTATATACCTTTTGTGGGCCACCTCTCTATCATGTATAGCACGAGAACAAGCTGTGTTAAACCAAGGTTTAGAAGGTTTAGGACGAGAAAAAGAGTGAAAAAGAGTACGCCTCCATGCCAGACACTATCACCTCTGTTATGCGCTCAGCACACAAAGACAGGTCTCTGACACGGAAGCAGTAATCATACCAAGGAAAATCAGCAAAATACCTCCTCAGATCCTCCCAACTAGCAGAGGCAAAACGCCAGAGGCACCTTCGCTTAGGGAGATCCTGAGGAGGGATTGGAGCGATAGGACAAGATACAGATATGAGATTGTGATAGGAGAAGCCTAACGGAGAAGAAAGGCTGACAGCATAAACAGAAGGATTACAGGTCAGGAAAAGGTCAAGAATGTTGGGCGTATCTCCAAGACGGTCAGGAATAGGAGTAGGGTGTTGCACCAATTGCTCTAGGTCGTGGAGGATGGCAAAGTTGAAGGCTAGTTCACCAGGATGGTCAGGGAAGGGAGAGGAAAGCTAAAGCTGGTGGTGAACATTGAAGTCTCAAAGAATGGAGATCTCTGCAAAAGGGAAGAGGGTCAGAATGTGCTCCACTTTGGAAGTTAAATAGTCAAAGGATTTCTTATAGTCAGAGGAGTTAGGTGAGAGGTATACAGCACAGATAAATTTAGTTTGAGAGTAACTCTGTAGTCGTAGCCAGATGGTGGAAAACTCGGAAGATTCAAGAGCGTGGGCACGAGAGTAGGTTAAGTCATTGTGCACATAAACGCAGCATCCAGCTTTGGATCGAAAATGAGGATAGAGAAAGTAGGTGGAAACAGAAAAGGGGCTACAGTCAGTTGCCTCAGACACCTGAGTTTCAGTGAGGAAAAGAAGATGAGGTTTAGAAGAGGAGTGGTGTTCTACAGATTGAAAATTAGATCTTAGACCGTGAATGTTGCAAAAGTTAATGAAGAAAAAGTTGGGGGGGGTGTCAAGACACTTAGGGTTGTCGACAACACAATAACTACCACAATAACTAGCACACAATGCTTCAAAGGTTACTGTACCCCTCAGTGCTCTTGGCTTCTTCAATGAGGACTTGCTGAGACTCTCCACCAGCCTCAGAGATTCCATACGCATTCTCAGCCTTGATGCGGAAGCGGTACTCGGACCCCACAATGAGGTCTGTGAGCTGCATCCAGGTGATCCGAGAAGAGGCAGCCTTCAGCCACACATCCCACCCCACCTGAGGACGTGAAAGGAAGGTAGTGAAAGAGGAACTTACATAGTCTGTTTTGCTGATTATGTCTTTTGTGCTATGATAATTTTCAAGTATTCTTGGAGTTTATCAACTTTGATGTTTTGCTTTTGGTGAGTAATATTTCTAGATTTAATTTAAAGGAATAGCATACAGTAATCTTTTCATGAAGGTCTTGGGAACTGTAGTCTGTTTTGTTGTTTTTCTTGTGCTATTGTAATTTTCTGGTAATGCTGGAACTAATCAGCTTTATTTTTCTGTTTATGAGAAGAATATTCTTAGATTTAAATTATAGGAAAAGTATACAGTGTTTTTATATAAAAGACTTGAGAACTATTGGTCTTTTCCTATTTCTAAAAAAGAGTAACTCATTTGAAGTATAAAATATCTTGAAATAAACATTATTTTCAGTGTAAAATGTGTAAGGATTAATGTTTCTTTCTTCTTCCTTCTGCAGCACCAGACTCACCCTGAAGTACTCCACAATATAGTTTGAGATTCTGCAGCCGCCATCATCGCGTGGTGGGTCCCAACGTAGAGTGAGGGCAGTTCCAGACACGTCGGTGATTGTGGGAACACTTGGGGGATCTGGCCGGTCTGGGGAGAGAGAAAAAAAAGTCACTTGATTTATATTTTTGCACTACTGAGAAACCAAATTAAGGATTCTCTGATGTACTGGCTGCCATCCTTAACTATAAATCTGTAGATAAAGGTTTGAATTCGTGCTAAAGTCAGATAGCATTGAAATACAGTACTAGGATGGGACAATGGTCCATATTCTTAAAAGCTTTGCTCTCACACCACAACTATTTCTAAAGGCCACATAGATATTTCACTGGGTCATCAAGACCATTTGTCTTGTTAATAATGTAGAAATCTTGTTTGTCACTAAAACACCTTTAGAAACCCATATCACTTGAACTAGCAGCTTCTGAATGTAGTAAAGGTGCAGACTAAGTGTTTCAGATTATGATCCAATACTACTACCATCACCGCCACCATCATTGTCTCACCTCACCTGTGACTGTGACAAAGAAAGAGGCATCATCTTTGCCTTGCTGGTTGGACAGCTTGAGGGTGTAGAGGCCCTTGTCTGTCCTACTGGCACCTGCAATCTTCAGAGTCACATACTTGTCTGATACATCCACAGTGTGCCTCTCATCACCCTCAATCTGCAGCAGAAGGGAAGGCTTTTAGTCTCTTTTCCACTTGTTTGCATTTTGAGTAGGAATGTTTCCTATTAACCATTTCACTGCTAAGGTTACGCATTGGAAAAATTTACCATATTTGATGGCGCATCAGACGCACTTTTTCTTAAAAAAAAGTATCTGATAATTACTGTGCATCTAATGAGGCCATAGTACAGATGCCTAGGCCCATAAGCTTATACCTATAGGTGTGGAGTTGAAGCAGTAGTACACAAAGCACAAATACTGTTACTAATAATATTACTACTAATAAAATCTCTCTCTCTCTCTCTCTCTCTCTCTCTCTCTCTCTCTCTCTCTCTCTCTCTCTCTCTCTCTCTCTCTCTCTCTCTCTCTCTCTCTCTCTCTCTCTTTCCTCCCCCTTTCCCCTTCCCTTCCTCCCCTTTCCCTGCCCTCCCATCCATCTCCTCCACCCTTCCTCCACTTTCTTACCCCATGTAATTTTCTTCCCATGTTGTCTCTTCCCCCCTTTTTCCTTTCCTCCCCCTTCCTCTCCCTTGTCCCTTATCACTGACAGATAAGGGGGAGGGAAGGTGACAGGGAGGGAGGTTTGAGACAAGAGGAAAAAGGAAGGGAGAGGAAAGGAAAAAGGGGGAAGAGACATAACATGGGAAGGAAATAACATGGGGTAAGGAAGTGGAGGAAGGGTGAAGGAGGAGGATGGGAGGACAGGGAGAAAACAAAAAGAATAAGTATAAGCAGCAAGATTGAGTGAAGAATTAGAGGGAGAGAGAAAATATTGTGAAATAGGTATTCTCTTTTCCTGTCCCCTACTCCTTTCCTTCATTTTTCCTCCATCCATTTCCTTTCCATTTATGCTCCTTCCATCCATTTTCATTCTCAGTCAGTCTCATTCAGCTTTGCAATACTCAAGATTCTTCTTATTCTCTCTCTCTCTCTCTCTCTCTCTCTCTCTCTCTCTCTCTCTCTCTCTCTCTGTGTGTGTGTGTGTGTGTGTGATTCACTTACAGTCGTCTGCTGGTCACCCAGACAGCCGTTACCCTACGGAAAGAGCTCAGAACTCATAGTGACCGATCTTTGGATAGGACTGAGACCACTCACACACCATACACCGGGACAGCGACGTCACAACCCCTCAGGTTACATCCCGTACTTACTTGCTGCTAGGTGAATAGGGGCTACACATTAAGAGGCTCACCGATTTGCCTCGCCGTGCCCAGGATTCAAACCCGGGCCTTCTTGGTTGTGAGCCGAGCGTGCTAACCACTTCATGTGTTTGCGCGCGCACGTGTGTGTGTGTGTGTGTGTGCTTGAGAGAGAGAGAGAGAGAGAGAGAGAGAGAGAGAGAGAGAGAGAGAAGGAAGGAAGGAAGGGAGGGAAGGTGGGTGGATGAGACGGATGGAAGTAGGGAGGGAAGGGGGAAGGAGGAAAGGAATGGAGAGAGAGAGAGAAAAAACACACACGCACACACAGTTTTAGATGTGATGGTAGCACTGCACAGCTACAGCGCTGCATCACAACAGATGCGAGGGCAAAATACACAGACTTTTAGGGATTTTAGCGAAATTTTTGCTGTTGCGTTATACATATCAAAAGCTTTTGATAGAGTCTGGCACAAAGTTTTGATTTTCAAACTACTATCATAAGGCTTCTATCATTCTCTCTGTAACTTCAGCTTAAGCTTCTTCTCTGATTGTTCTATTGGTGTTGTGATAGGTGGTCACTGTTCTCATTCTAAGTTTATTAACAATGGTGATCATCAGCGTTCTGTCCTGTCATCCGCTCTCTAACTATTATTCATCAATGATCTTCTAAACCATACTTCTTGTCCTATCCACTCCTACGCTGATGATACCACCTTGCACTTTTCCACGTCTTTCCATTGATGTCCAACCCTCCAGGAAGTAAACAGCTCATGCAAAGAAGCCACAGAATGCCTGACTTCTGATCTTTCTAAAATTTCTGATTGCAGTAGAACAAATGTTCAATGCCTCAAGAACTTGATTCCTCCATCTATCAACTTCACACAACCTTCCAGATATCTATCCCCTACCCTTCAATGACACTCAATTATCTCCCTTTTATACTGAAATCCTTGGTCTGTCCTTTACTCATAATTTGAACTGGAAACTTAACATCTCATCTCCAGCTAAAGCAGCTTCTATGAAGTTAGGTTTTCTGTGTCCTCTCTGCCAGTTTCCTTGTTCCCCCCCTCCCCTAGCTGTTTACCTTGTACAGGGGCCTTATCTGTCCATGTATGGAGTTTGCTTCATGTGTATGGAGGGAAGTTCCATTCATACCACTATTTTAGAGAGGGTGGAATCAAAAGCTTTTTGTCTTATCAACTCCTCTCCTCTACCCAGCTGTCTACAACCTCTCTCTCATCGCCGCAATATTGCAGCTCTTGCTATCTTCTACTGGTATTCTCACACTAACTGCTCCTTTGATATTGCTAATTGCATGCCTCCCTCCTCCTGCAGCCTGGCTGCACAAAACTTTCTTCTTTCTCTAATCCCTGTTCTATCCAACTCTCTAATGAAAGAGTTAACCAGTATTCTCAATCATTCATCCCTTTCTCTGGAACTTCCAGCCTGCTTCTGTATTTCCTCCTCCTTATGGCTTGAACTCTTTCAAGAGGGAGGTTTCAAGACACTTATCCTCTTTTTTTTTATTATTCTATCTGACATGTCTATGGGAAATGGTATTAAGTGGGCCTTTCGTTTTATTAAAAATTTTTGTTGCGCTTGGCCAGTGACCCTCTTAAATAACATACACACACACACACACACACACACACACACACACACACACACACACACACACACACACACACACACACACACACACACACACTACAGTTTTTTTTTTTCAATAACTTTATGATACATAATTTTTTCTTTCCACAAAACATCAATAGTAAAATAGGGGTGCATCTTATGCAGAGCTACATCTAATAGGATGTTGCTTTTGTCTTTTTTTTGGCTACATAACTAATCAATGGATCATAATGCAGTAAAATCCCTCTTATCCGGCATCAACAGGACTGCCGACATGCTGGATACTTGAATATTGCCGGATACTTGAATAGAAGTGAAATTATGTCCACAATCACCACCCTACACTCACGCATCTTACCATAACAAAGATCAGCTGATCTGATCAGCTGCTTAAGTGTAAGCACAACACGCTTCCTCTTTTCTACAACTTTAAGCATGATGAAGGTGTCAGGCGTTAAACAGTGCACACGCGGGACTGAGTCACTGAGTAAACACATGGGCCATGGGTGGCGCGAAGCAGTGCGCTCTGGTGGCGAGGGGACAAAGTATGCCTCGCACGGGAATTTTAATCGATTTTATGAGTACACATTGATTTTTTATTGATTTAAAGGCTCGGGGAAAAATATGCCGGATACTTGAAGCTGCCGGATACTGGAATGCCAGATGAGAGGGATTTTACTGTACAAACAAACAAGGGTCTAAAGTGTTGTACGTGATTAAGGAAAAAATGTCCAGCACTGAAAGTGTTAAGGGCACAAGTAAAAGGACATATGAAAAGAGAATTTTCAAAATTTAACAAGACTGATGGCAGGCAAGAATCACTGAGTCATGCACCAACACATCAGGCACCTGTTTGCCATTGTGGGTCCAAGAGGTCTGAGGCTGAGGTCGTCCTGTGTATGGTATGCGTAGTCGGATTAGTTCGTCTGTATCAAAGATGAGTCCTTGTTCATACTGGGCTGGGAGCTTGATCTTGGGTGGGGCTGCAGGATGAGGAGGCATGTTACTACAATATGAAGTGAAAAGACAGAGAATTGCAGCCACTATATCATTACACCTAAACAAAGAGGCAAGTTACTACAGTGTGAGGTGGAAAGAGACAGAACTGCATCCATTATTTATTATTACAGCTTTACATCTACATGAGGATACAAATTACAATAGAGTGAGACAGAAGAGAGAATTGCAGTCACCACATACTATTACACCTCAATTTAATTATTTGGAAGTCAGACATCCATCACAAATAAGCAAGAATAATTAATCTTGCTGAAATGTATAAGCAATGTGGACGTTTAAAGAGATTATCATTCTCAGTTCCAAATGTAACTTCAAATTTTAGTTCAGGTATCAATGACACCTGCAGGACACCACCATGACACAAAGACGGTGTAACATATTGTAAATCTTGAAGTGAATAATATGTGTAGTGGAAATTAATGTTTCTGATACTGAGCTATGTATATTCAGATCTTTGGTAATTAAACATATTACTATCTGTCCATCTATCTTTCAATACCTTTAGCTTAAAAGGTTTTGGTTCAGAAAGGCTAACTAGTATGCATCTTGAAAACCCTGCATTTTATCAATTACTTACAAATACTAGTGATAAATGTTTCAAATGATTCAAATGTCTACGTATCTATGGACACTCACCTTGCACATTGAAAGTGGCTTGGGAGGAGGCGGCACCCACGCGGTTGGTGGCCCTCACTCTGATGTCGCCCTCATCAGTCAGCTTGGCTTCCTTCAGCACCAGGGTGTAGCGGTCCCCTTCCACAAGAAACCCAAAGCGGCGTGTGTCGTAAACCTCAAAGCCGTCCTTAAACCAGGTGATGTCTGGCCGCGGCGTTCCAATGATGTCACATGAGAACTCAACCTGGTGAGTGAGAAAAGTTACCCCGCCTATAAATAAAAAAAATAAAAAATCAAATAAATAAATAAATAAAAATAATAATATAAAAAAGTATGGAAATTATGACTGTTGGGTTTCCAAGATTTTTTTTTTCATTCCGTGAGATTATTTTTCAAGTCATTATAACGGCTTGTGGTTGCGGATGTAGTTCCAGTAATCCTTAACATTATGTGTGGTTATATTCTGTATGTGATGAAATGTGGCTTTAAAACTCCCCGAGAGTTTAGAAGTCATATATAATATGGCCTATTACTTCAGCTTTTAGTAATCTTGATTATTCGTAGTTATAGAGTATGAACACAAAAGTCAAACATACTACGAAAATTTGATACGGTTTGACACGTTAATACAAATAATAAAACCCTACTACACTATTACACGCCTTTCTCCTCAGTAAATATCACGGAAATATTTTGGTTCATAAACGTGTAAAATTGTGTAAATATAAAAAACGCACTTTCCGAATAAAAAATAAACCACATTATACTGTCATACGCCTGTTTTTTTTTTTTTTCTACTTTTCTTTCTTTTTTTTCTCTCCTCCCCCTTAGTAGACCATATAAATACTCAGGTCAATGTGCAAAACTATGTAGCTCAAGAGTCGCACCTTCTGGCCCTCCACGGCAACAGCATCACGCAGTTCCCTGAGGAAGTGTGGCTCCGTGGCCTCCTGGTCCGTGGAGATGCTGACTGGTTCGGATGGCGGCGACGGGTCAGATGATCCCACGGCATTCTCAGCTATCACTCTGCAAAGATTGGGGAGCGTTAACTGTAGTAAGATGATACGGAATAGAATGTAATCTTGTTAGACAGAAGTGCAGGGAAGTAAAGGGAAAGTATCAGAGAAAGGAAGGGGCCTGTGAAAAAAAAAAAATTAATATATTTCCGTCTGGTATGTGTGAGTGACGTGTGTCACAGGGAGGAGGAACAGAAAAAGAGGTAAAAAAAAATATGGCAAGGAGGGAGGGTATTATTCGTTGTAATGCAAGGTTTAATATATTTATAACCATATGGAGAAATGGAAAAAAAGAGGAGGAAGTAAAGAAAAGGTAGAGGTTTAGAAGAATTTATAATATCCTTGAATGCGTTTACAGATATGACGAAAAAGAGGAGGAGAATAAGACGAGGACGAGAAAGAAGATGAGTAGCAAAAAGAAAACAAAAACAACAAGAACAGCAATAGAGGAAAAAGTAAGAGAAGTAGAAGGACGACAGCCGAGCGAATCAAGAGTACCTACCTGAAGCGGTACTCCTTGCCGCCCACCATGTTGGCCACCGCGTACTCCGTGTCCTTGATCGCCACCAGATTGACCCGCACCCACACGCTGCCCTCGCCCTCACACCGCTCGATGATGTAGCCTGCACACACACACACACACACACACACACACACACACACACACAGGAAAGAAGTACATGCCGTCAATAAAGGTAAGACTGAGGCAAAGTTTATAAATATGGTCCGAACAAAAAGTAGCGAGAATAGATTCATTCACATTTATACTTATTTACCTACAGTACTATAAATCTCTCTCTCTCTCTCTCTCTCTCTCTCTCTCTCTCTCTCTCTCTCTCTCTCTCTCTCTCTCTCTCTCTCTCTCTCTCTCTCTCTCTGTAACGTCAACGACACAAAAAAACACAACCAAGACATTTATTCTGTTTTTATCTCTCTCTCTCTCTCTCTCTCTCTCTCTCTCTCTCTCTCTCTCTCTCTCTCTCTCTCTCCTCTCTCTCTCCTCACACAAACAAACATACTGACGTCAGAAACAAAAGCTATTCTAAGTCAACAGCAACACACAACGCAAAACCTTCCCAACACACACACACACACACACACACACCGGTGATAGGGGAGCCTCCGTCAGTAACAGGAGCGTCCCAGCGAAGCAAGAGGGCATCATTCTCCACCTTGACGTACGCCAATCTGTTGAGGACACTTCCCTCCCGGTCCACTGCTTCAGGCTGTCCCGGGGGGCTCGGACGGTCTGTGCGAGAGACAAGGAGAGGAATATTGTAGTCAGGTCCCATAAATGTTAAATGTCTTGATATCTTGCAAATTAGTATAGAAAAACCCTGTGAACAGAAGATGTTTTGCTTAGAATAACTTTGTTCTATTTATTTCCGAAGCAAACTAACTAAAAAAAAAAATCGACGTGTGGTTGTGTATTTAAGTCAGACATAAAATATCATCACATTTTGTTAGATTTTATAGGTGAATACATTGTAGAAGGTTAAATAAAACACCAAATACCTTAAAAAATATTACGATTATATCATACATGCGTATATCATTCACTATGAGTGGAGAACAGCGTCATAGAATAGCAAGAAGGCATCGAATACTCTAATAATTATTATCTCCTGATTTTATTTGTGAAGAAAACACGTTGATGACGCTACTAGTACCGTTTCCTGTTGCTTTCTCGAAGAGCAAAGACAAAAGATTAAATGTACTAGCTTTTATAACTATTTTCCTCTCGATCAGAAGGATCGTGGAATGGACAATCTTATTTACCATGAAACTGATCAATATCTTATCTATTTAAGAAGACAATCAAGTGTAGATTGATATACATTTCAGCGGATGGTGAGTTTTTATCAAGGCTTGAGTGAAACCGATCTTCATTTGCTGCTATTTATTTATGTACAACTGCTGTACAAAGTATGGTACAAAGAACGGTGGCGTGGAACAGAGTAGCCATCCTGCCAGGCGGCCACCAACAGACTGTGTGAGGAGAGATCAGGCTGAAATATGAAGGATAGGCAAGACCGCGACGCGACGGGGGACGTAGTACGTATGCAGGTGACGAGGAAGCTCCACAGCAGACGACAGGGTTGTAGGAGATAGCGAGAGCAGCACGTTAGACACAAAAGCGTGGAAGTCGCGTGATATTAAACGACACAAGGTGATTGGACTCCACACTAGAAGATGCTGACGAAGAGACCACAAGCAAGGCAGTAGAGAAAAGACGTCACGGAGCAGGCAGTGGACGAAGCAGGGTGAAGTGAGCCACGCTGTGATATTAGTCACTACACATGTTTTTCATATCCAGTCTTCCTCTGAGAGACTCGATCGCGACGTTGCCACCAGATATAAGAGCTACTGTTACCGAAGCCAGCAAAATACTTCTTAAGACATTACTCTGACTCAAACAGCTCTGAAAAAATAGATTTTTTTTCATTTAACTTAAAACATGAGAATTAAGAAGTCATAATTATTATCTTGTCACCTTGTCAATAGTAAGATTTATCATCTTTTGAAAATAATACAACATTACCACATACGATAACAACAGAAAAGTTTAGTATTTCACTGATTTCTCCCAATGTTATGCTCTGTTGGCAACACCACCTCTATCTCCCCAAACAGCTACTGCCTGCTAACGGGCGACGTTCTAGGAATGGCGCCTAACTGACGCGACAACAACCCTTCTTGTTCTTCCGGCGGAACTTCAGTTTTCCCTTCCGCTTTTCCTTCCCTGGCGCGTCCTTGATTGGTGACTGAGTGGTCGCGGGGCTGCAGGGCGAGGCCTGACGTTGGGGGCGCTCTGTGGGGCGTAACGCCAGAAAATATGTTTATACCAACTAAAGCAAATCATATATCCTGGGAAGCAGTGAAGTAGCAAGAGGGATCTACTCGTGAAGATGTAAACAAAATCCTTAGAGTTAGTAATCAGGACAGTAACAAGAAGTAACGAGTTCAGATTTTATACAATTATATTTACATGGGTGATAAGGAGGGAACATTATCAAGCAGAGCTCAAAGGGGAACAAATCAAGCAACAGAAGAACAAGAATGTAAAAGTAAGTGTGTATATAAAGAGCATGACGTTGTTAGGCAAATGAAAAGAAAGAAAAGTGTGTTTAAGAATCTTAAACGTAAATAAAGTCGAAAAGAAAATAAATGAAAGAAAAAAAACAAGGATAAGTACGAAGCAGATACACAAATATGCTGCGTATAAATAGAATGTTGACACAGAAGAGAGAGAGAGAGAGAGAGAGAGAGAGAGAGAGAGAGAGAGAGAGAGAGAGAGAGAGAGAGAGAGAGAGAGAGAGAGAGAGAGAAACAAGCATTCCAACTAACGACGCGAGACGTGTGTGTGTGTGTGTGTGTGTGTGTGTGTGTGTGTGTGCAATGTTTATGGCACTGACAACTTCCCCTGTCCTCCCTGGCTTTTAGAGAGA
>NC_087174.1:12553327-12738327 GCF_035594125.1 Scylla paramamosain
ACAGAGGACAAAGAGATAAAAGACAATGAACATGACAAAAACGAGAAAGAATGAGTGAGGAGGAAAAGGGACAAGAAAGAGAAATAATAATAACAATAAGGAAGAAGAAGAAGAAGAAAAAGAAGAAGAAGAAAAGGATGATGGAAAAGAGAAGGAAGACGACAAAAGAATAAAAAAATTAATGAAAACTAGAAAAAAGAAAAAGAAAGGGGGAGAGGAAGAAAAGGAAGAACAACAACAACAACAAATGATGATGATGATGATGATGAGGATGATGATGATGATGATGAGGAGGAGGAGGAGGAGGAGGAGTAAGGGAGGTTCAGGATGCAGGAAGGCAGGTTGCCTGGCTGTCTGCCCAAGAGTTATATCCGCTACCTTGAGCCCGCCAGGTACACCCGACGAGGTGGATTTGGGGGCGACATAACACACACACATACACACATACGCGAGGTGAAGCGTTCGATGAGTGTTACGATATGGGAAGGAAAGGAACGTACTGTACGTGTGTGTGTGTGTGTGTGTGTGTGTGTGTGTGTGTGTGTGTGTGTGTGTGTGTGTGTGTGTGTGCGCGCGCGTGCGGTCGCATTATTTCAATTTACTTTGATATTATCCTCAATTAAAGTCAACTGCACATTATGAGAAATTAAGATATACATACATATACATACATACACACACACACACACACTGCTGATGAATCGTTCGTGATAAATTAGTTCAACTGAAAGAGAAGACATTTTTTACCACATTAAACCAGAAGCAAAAGAAGTAGCAGTAGTAATATTAGTAGTCACAGGAAGGCGTTATCATTATCAATTGCCGCGATAACTTATTGCGATAACAATATCGTGTTATCGGTTATCCAAATATTATTTTTCCCGCGTTATCATTTCATCGGTATCGCCGATACTTTTGGTTCCAAACTAGCGATAATCGATCCTTTTAGTTTTTGGAACATGAGCATGTTGAAGTTTTTAAACTTTTAAAATCAAATGTAGTTAATTCTCTTAAAACAGTACTTTTTCATTAGTGAAGAGACAGGATAAACATTAAATTTGAATTTTTTAAAGATTTTTCAGTTTTCTAAGATAGATGAAAATAAAAATCTGGATTTATCGATTTTTTTTTTTTTTATATCAATATCATTATCGGGCGATACATTTATCGCCAGTTACTGATTATCGGTTATCGCCAATAAGGTTATTATAAATGTAGCGGTTATCGTGATAATTTTTTTTTAGTTATCGCGCCCAACTGTGGTGGTGGTAGAAGAAGAAGAAGAAGAAGAAGAAGAAGAAGAAGAAGAAGAAGAAGAAGAAGAAGAAGAAGAAGAAGAAGAAGAAGAAGAAGAAGAAGAAGAAGAAGAAGAAGAAGAAGAAGAAGAAGAAGAAGAAGAAGAAGAAGAAGAAGAAGAAGAAGAAGAAGAAGAAGAAGAAGAAGAAGAAGAAGAAGAAGAAGAAGAAGAAGAAGAAGAAGAAGAAGAAGAAGAAGAAGAAGAAGAAGAAGAAGAAGAAGAAGAAGAAGAAGAAGAAGAAGAAGAAGAAGAAGAAGAAGAAGAAGAAGAAGAAGAAGAAGAAGAAGAAGAAGAAGAAGAAGAAGAAGAAGACAATAAGGAAGTGAGAAAGAGAAACCATTGAAAACCATGCATGACAACATCACCAAGTAACGTTAATTGGTGATGGTGATGATGGAGAAGCAGAATCTGAGCCCCCACTACTTCTGTCACCTTTAGCGCGCCTCATACACCACAAACACCATCACCATCATCAATACTTGGACCACCACCATCACGTGATTCACCATGTGAGTCACCACAGTCTTGCCTAAGAGCACGTAACATAACTCCCTCAAAACACAAGGACTTAAAAACATACGCTTTGAAATCTCCTTACTTTTATTTATTTATTACTTGTATTTATTTATCTATTTCTTATACTCAAATGTCTTCCCTCCCATTAATATATCCCTAACATTCAACCAAAGTTACCTACATTCCCTTGATATGCAAGCACTGGTAGGGAGGCAGAGACGAAGAGCGGCCGGCGATGCTACCAGACAGCCCTTCCTATCTGTCCCGGGTTTGAACGCCAGCCAAGGTGAAGTGACACCCGTACAGCCTATTCCCTCTCCATCACCTTCCCTCTCACTCACTCTATAAAGTTTTAGCGGCAGGGATAAAACTGATAACTGCATAAAAGCATAGAAACATAAGAGAAGCTGCAAAAAGCCAACAATAACTCTCTCTCTCTCTCTCTCTCTCTCTCTACAAAATTTGACGGTAAGAAACTGTGATATCTGCATAAGATCATAAGAACATAATGGAAGCTGCAAGAAGCCGCAAGGTCAACACAGCCTGTCCCTCCGTGAAACTACACCTCTATTTCCACTATGTATGAATTAAATAACCAAAAATCACCAGGTAGAGCAGATAAATCCCCCCTCACTTGCATTTCTCGTCCCCATTCCCTAAGCTCCCACTCTGGTATTCTGGTGACTTCATCATTAAGCAGCGTTTCATTGAGCTTCCTTGCTTAGGATGTTGTACGGCATAAATACTCAGTTGATTAAGGGATCTGATAACATAATATATTTAGCATGTTGCATACTAAGGCACTTTCGTATTTCGTCCCAGGTTTGTGTGTGTATGTGTGGGTGTGTGGGGGTCGGGGTAGAGCACTTTACATATAAATAACGTAATAATTCATGCTTCGTTCATTTATTCATGGAGTTTATATTTCGTTCATTAATGTTTAGAGTTTCCACTACTACCATTCCCAAGCTAGTAGTATGTTCAAAGCTCATCCACAGCTGGTGTGTTGGTGACGTCATGAGAGGAGTAATGTTCCCTCACGGATCCAAGTAGAAGGCTTTTTTTCATTCGCGTTTCGTCTGCACAGAGCGAGAAACAACAAATCCTAGTTTTTTTTTTCTTTCCTTTCAACTTATTTCCCTTTCTTTTACCTTATTTTCCGATCACCATAATGCCATACTTCATAAAGACACCGTCACGTTAGCATTTTTTTCTTTTCCTACCTTCCTTCCTTTCTTAGATTTTCCGTCACGCGACCCATAACAACATCGAAACAACTTTACGGCGAACAATAATAAATAATATCTCTTACATGTAGCTATATTGCAACAGGATAGAGTGAGAAACAAGAGACAGACGGGGCAAGCTAGGTTCAAGGTAAAGGGAGTGGGGATGGGAGGCAGTCTGTTTCTATTCCCTTCCTTGGGCGGCAGACTGACAGCTTCCCTCGACGCCCACCCCCTTCTCCCTTGGCATAAATGTTTACCCTCTATGGCTGCTGCTCTTACACTTGCCGTTTGGCGCGGAGGAAACCTGTCTCATTCTCTCTTATCTTAAATATCTCTCCTCCTCTCCTCAACTTCTTCCTTCGCCTTATCTTCCTTTAAATATTCTATCTCCTCCTCCTCCTCTTCAACTCCTTCCTTCTTCCTCTCTTCAAATATTCCTTCACCTCAACTAATTTCTTTCCCTCATCTCCCTTAAAATATTCATCATACTCCTCCCCCTCCTCCTCTCATACCTCCTTTTACTCATTCAACCCATGATAACTTATATCTACCCGACGAAATGAAAGTCTTCTGACCTCCAGCATCAAGGTGAGTCTTAAAGCAGGTAGTAGAATATTACGAATGAGGGAGGATGAAGAGAAAATAACACAAATCACTAAAGAAAAAAAAAAAAACACGAAAAATCATATTTTTGCACCCGATAAACACCGGCGCCTAGTCTGTCCATCTCACTTATACAAAAGTTACCAGTATCTTCAGTCTTTCGTCCCTTGCACTGTTAAACTCTGAAACTAACAGTCAGTTTCTGTTTTTTTCCGTTCCAATGACTTCAACTATTTTAAGGAAGTATCAAAACACATCCAGATATAAACTGACTTCTGATCTAAAAATCATTCTTCTGTTAAGCTTTTCTCAGGGAGCAGCAATTCTTGGCAGGCTTTATTCCTCCATTGTTGTATCCTTGACCGTCCTCCCACACAAGAAGAAAAAAAACATTTACATCACACGTGCACGGAAACACCTGTTACTGTGACGCAGGTGCTACTCTAACCACCTGCTCTCATCTTGTTTTTTGGTCTGTTGCTCTTTGCCCTGCAGCTGAAGAGGCGAGGGACTAGTGCGTTGGTTACCCTTCAGTACACACACATTTACTTTTCACCGTCACTCGTTAACTCCTCACGGGGAAAACATTCTTGTAACAGCAGCTAAAGTCAGCCACGTGAATATTCCAATTATTAACTGCCGGCACAACGCATTATCACCTGGCTGCGGCACACCTGTACGTGCATTGAATTGTCCTCCCAGCTCGCACGCATCTCACCAGCATCAAGAGACCGCCACACACAGGTATGGCGAGGACGCGGTGCTTGTTCCTGCTGCTGGTTTGCGGAGTGTTGGTGGTCATGGTGGTAATGACGGGCAGACTTCATAAACATGCCCTTAAGCCCCGCGAGGTGAACGATCGAGACTCAGATGACAATGAAGAGACGTACGAGGAGGACGAAGACTATGAAGAGACATACGAGGGGGGCGAAGGCTATGAAGAGACGTACGAGGAGGGCGAAGGCTATGAAGAGACGTACGAGGAGGGCGAAGGCTATGAAGAGACATACGAGGGCGAAGGCTATGAAGAGACGTACGAGGAGGGCGAAGGCTATGAAGAGACGTACGAGGAGGGCGAAGGCTATGAAGAGACGTACGAGGAGGGCGAAGGCTATGAAGAAACGTACTAATACAACTGGAGAAAGTGACGTAATGTGAAAGGTAGGAAGTGTGTGTGTGTGTGTGTGTGTGTGTGTGTGTGTGTGTGTGTGTGTGTGTGTGTGTGTGTGTGTGTGTGTGTATACGAAGTCAGATATAAAGGGAATGCATATACAAGACAAAAACAAATAAATGGCTTTTATGACTGCCCCCCCTCCTCTTCTACACTGAACATAATCGGTCTGTCCTTTTCATATAATCTAAACTTCACATCTTATCTCTAGCTAAAACAGCTTTTATGAATTCAGGCGTTCTGAAACGTCTCCGCCAGTTTTTCTCAACAGCTTTTCATCTCATCAACTCCTCTCCTCTGACTGACTGTCTTCACTCTCTTTCTTATCGCCGCAATGTTACATCTCTAGTTATCTTCTACCGCTATTTTCATGCTAACTGCTCTTCTGATCTTGCTGACTGCATGCCTCCTCTCCTCCCGCGGCCTCGCTGCACAAGACTTTCTTCTTTCTCTCACGCTTATTCTGTCCACCCCTCTAATGCAAGAGTTAACCAGTTTTCTCAGTCATTCATCCCGTTCTCTGGTAAACTCTGGAGCTCCCTGCCTGCTTCTGTATTTCCACCTTCCTATGACTTGAATTCCTTCAAGAGGGAGGTTTCAAGACACTTATCCTTAAATTTTTTACTACCGCTATGGACCCTTTTATGGGACTGGCATTTCAGTGGGCATTTTTTTTTATTGGATATTTGATGTCCTTGGCCGGTGTCCCTTCCACAAAAAAAAAATAAATAATTAAATAAATAAAATAAATAAATAAATAAAAATCTCACTCTGCTTCCCAGTCAACCTGTCAAAGTACACACGCAAGAAATATAATCACTATATTTTTAGTTAGGAGAGAGAGAGAAAGAGAGAGAGAGAGAGAGAGAGAGAGAGAGAGAGAGAGAGAGAGAGAGAGAGAGAGAGAGAGAGAGAAAGTGGGCCAGTGCTTAAGGGAGAGTGTTTTGAGGGTCAAAGGCGAGAAATGTTCCGAGGTAGGATCATTTTCAAGTAAGAAATGTTATGTCAGCATCCTTGGCCGCCTGCCTTGGTCTTCATTCCCTCCCTGCCTCCACTTCTGCCTCCATCACTCCCAACCCTCTTCCCTCTATGATCAACACCTCTCCCTCACTCCTGCTTAGCTAACACTTCCCTTTTCCTATTTCTCTCCCTCTCCCTTTTCTTATTTCTCTCCCTCTCCATTTGAAAGTTTGTCTGTAGTGCTTAAAATCAATTAGTCACTGTCTTCTTTTCTTCATTCCTATACACCCAATCCTCTTCCCTCTATAATTAGCACCAACACCTGCTTAAACTTCCTTTTTTTCCCATTTCTATCATTCTATCATTCATTTTCTTCCCTTTGTTGTCTCCTCACCCCCGTTAAATTTACATTCTTTAGAGAGACGCAGGTTAAGAGGGGAACTGGTAGAAGTCTTTAAGTGGTATAAGGGGTATAACATGGGGGATGTAAGCAACATTCTCTGGATCAGCAACCAGGATAGAACAAAAAATAATGGGTTTAAGCTTCAAAAATTTAGGTTTAGGAAAGAGATAGGAAGAAATTGGTTCTCAAATAAGAGTGGTAGATGAGTGGAACGGGCTCATTAATCATGTTGTTAGTGCTAGGACATTAGGGAGCTTTAAGAGAAGATTAGACGGCTTTATGGATGGGGATGATAGGTGGAAATAGGTAGTTATATTTCATACAGGGACTGCCACGTGTAAGCCTTGTCGCTTCTTGCAGCTTCCCTTATTTCTTATGTTATGTTCTTATTCTTCCTTCTAAGATAAACACCCCTTTCTCACTCCTGGTTCTCTTGTATGGCTAACACCTTCCTTTTTTTGTGTATATCCCTCCATATATGAAAGTTTCACTGTGGTACCAAGAATTAATCAGTTTCTTCTTCCCATCCTTCTCTCCATCACCTCCAACCTTCTTCCCTTACTACTAGTTCCCTTGCGTGGTTAACAATTTCCTTTTCTCTTTCTACCTCTTTTCATTTGAAAATTTAGCTGCAGTGCCAAAAATCAGTCAACTTCTCTTCCTTTTTCCCTCACTCCCAACCTTCTTTGATCAACACCTTCCCTCCTTCACTCCAGGTTCATCTAGCATTTTTTCCTTCCCTTTCCCTATTTGCATCCCTCCCTATGTGAAACTTAACTGCAGTGCCAAGAACCAATCAGTCAACTACTTCTTCCCCTTCCTTCCTTCCCTCACATTGACAGTCTGTGTTTCCTCAGCCACTCGCACATCCACGGTCGTCTGCGAGAACTTTGGCATTTTTTTCCCCACCTAGTCGCCTCTCTTACGGTCATCACAGCTCTGCAGTGAACCTCCCGAGCAGCAACTGATACCTGGCGCTCAAGGCATCAGCACCAGTACCTCAGCCACCACCACGAGGCAGCAAGACTTATTTCTACGACACTTATAATCAATTTCGTCCACATTTGACTACAATTCGCATTATGTATATTACAACTCACATTTTCACCTACTAACTGGGTAGAAAATGTCTTTGTAGGTGGTATGTAAAATAATAAAGATATAAACGAAATTAGCTGTAATTCACCGCCTCGATGTCTCCTTCACGTCACTTCCCACGGCTGAAAATGTGTGGATGAGTGTACAAGAGACTTTGTGTCCCAGCATCACACGTCCCGCCATTGGTGACATGTGTGAAGAGACAGGTCTAAGAGGGAGGGTGGGGAGGAGGGAGAAGTGAAGGATGGGGGAGAGGGAAGAGGAAGTGAAGGGTGACTAAGGAATGAGAGAGGGAATTTCCGTCATGTTACTGCTACTGGGTCACTCCTCAACCGCACCGCCTCTGTTCGTTCAGTTCTGACCTTTCCTCTATATTTATAACGCACTGTGGTTATTTCAGACGTGCTTCCCGCGACTGTGTCAACGGGCGAAAAATATACCTTGAAAGGCACCCCCCACCCCAGGCATCCCCCGCCAGCTGAGTGGGCCGGCCGTCAGGTTCAGCGCAGCCCCCTCCTCCCTCCTCAACGCGCGCGCGCGAGCGCGCACACGCGCGCGCACGCACGCACGCACGCACGCGCGCGCACGCACACACACACACACACACACACACACACACACACACACACACACACACACACGTACGTTACCTTTGCCGAGAATGTCATCATCGGTGTGGTCTTCCAGCTCCGAGCCAGACGTGGCACTGTAGTAGACGGAGCCAGTGAGGGAGCCGCCCTCGTCCGCCGAGTAGTAGACGGAGCCGGTGACGGAGGTGTGGTCGGAGGTGTAGTCGAGAGATTGCCGCTTAGCCTCAGAGATTGCCGCGCCTTCCTCCCTAGAAAGCAGTCCGTGGGCGGGCAGGGGGAACTTGCGTTTCTCTCCTCGAGCGGACTCTTCCTCAGCCGGGTAGTGGGAGGGGGAGGTGAGCGAGGCGCGGGTTATCACGGAGTGTCCAGCCACGGGATGTGGACCCGCCGCTGGCCCTCGGTCACCGGAGGAGTCTCGGTCTGACAGAGGTGTTCTTTCCGCCACCGGGGCGTGGTCCCTCACGGGAGCACGGTCCCGGGGTAGGGCGCGCTCCATCAGGGTGACACGGTCAGTCTGAAGGGGCTTGTCAGTGGGGGAGGCGCGGTCCGCTGGAAGGGACCAGTCCTCTGGGGATGCTCGTTGGGTCAAAATCCTTTCACTACGGGCGACGCGTTCAGCCGAGGTTCTCTCCAGGTGATCCCGAGAGAGGCGGATCGTTTCTTCGTATCGGGCGGCGATGAGAGCAGTCTCCTCGTTGGATCCGGCGCGTCTTGCCCGATCCTTCTTGTGGGCGACGGCCGAGGGGAAGTCTAGCGAGCCTGCCTTGTGTAGAGGCTCGATGGGCTCCCCGGTGGGCACACCCAATGGGTAGCGCTCCAGGGACGCGGCTCGCAGGTTGAGCGTGTCCTTCATGCTCGATGTCCGGGATGGCGACTTGGACTTTTCCGAGCTGCTGTCCTCGTAGCCTTGGTACCAACACTCGTGCTGGTAGTAGCCAGGACCTGCCGACGCTGGGAGGTAGATGGATGATCGCTTGGAAGAAGGCTCCGAGGCCGAGTGGTACCATGACCCCGGAGCCGAGCCTACACTTTTTTCCGACCAGGCGGAGCTGCTGATGCTCTCGTCGTCGTCATCGTCACCTCGTTCCGAGAATGCACTTCCTCCATGATATTCCTTTCTCTTCTTTTTCTTTTTACGCCGTTTCTCTTCCTTCTTTTCAAGCTTTTTACGCTCTTTTTCCTCCTTTAATTGCCTTTTTTCACGTTCCTTCTCGTCCTTTAGTTTCTGTTTCTCCTCGGGCGAGAGCTCCTGGCCCTGTTTGTTGCCCATGACTGGCGACGCGACTCACTGCACCATCACACTGCCACAGCGGCGCCGCTACACCCACCAGGTCCCTCACAGCTTCTCCTTGCGTTACGCTCACGGGGGGAATCAGACTGAGCCAGGATCAGAGTGCCAGCTCAGGTGGTAGCGCCGGCCCGCTCACCTGGGGCACGGGGCGGAGGGTGCGGAGCTGGGGAGGGGTACGGAACGTCAACCATTTGGGCCAACGCTCGTGCCAAGTCGGACGTAAGCGGTGATTGGCCAGTGCCTCCGCGCCTGCCTCTGCCATGGTCAAGAGGCGAATGTTCCGATCGGCGAGGTGAATATCGGGAGACTTCTTGTTATGAGAAAGACGTTTAGGAATTCGGAAGCGCACGATACGTTTCATCTCTTCTTTAACCGATCACGCTTGCCTTATGTGCGAGGAATATGAACACACACACACACACACACACACACACACACTTATCTACCCTCCCTCAGCAGCAGCTAGTCTGGTTTCCCCTTCCCCGCATAGCACCACCCAGGATACATACTCCAGCAGCCTGACCCATATACATTATCTCCCTCAGCCCCAAGCAAATCTTATTCTTCCCGTCACCAATCTTGTCCCTGTTCGCATCCCTCCATGACATTATTCCCACTCCCGACCCTGACCACCATCCCCGCCACACTTGCCTCCCTCACCCTCCCTTCCCCACGCTAGTTTGTTCATCATCGTACTCCCTCCAACCGTGCTACCTTGAATCCAGCAATTACATATTACTCTGTTTAGTTTCTTTCTGTCCTTTAAAACTGTTAATCTTTGCATGAATATTCATCACATATTTAGAAACTATAATCCACTGAAGTTATAGGAATCACGTACAGGTTTGCATAACAATCCGCAAAATGAATGACACGTGACCGTTCAATTAGCCATAGCATTCCTCCCCGGCTCTTGTCTGTCACCGCCATGAAGGTTAAGGAATTCGTGCCAGTGCCAGTGTAATGATGTGTAAATTTAACAACGCAATATCTAATGCATTGCCTCTCGCTGGCTCAGGATCAACGAACACTGAATAATACACGGTCAACATTCCACGAGCTAACTTCATGCAAGGGGGTTCAAGCGAGTGTGCCACTGTAGTTTAGCCCATATTCTGAAACACTTATGCGTCGCACCTCCACTGCTTTCAAATGACTCTAGTTTAAATAACAGTGGTTTTGAAGGATGTTTTCATGGTTCTAGTGATAAAGAGGGTTTCTACATCGTTAACAGGAGAAACACTCATGAAAATCCGGCTGATCATCTCTGTTGCCTTTGAAAGTAGCCGTGGTGAGAGAGCGAAGGGTTTCTGAACAGCCTTTTCTTACAAGACACACATCTCGTCACCCCAGTTATAAATGCCTCTATCTACTCACCGATGCCTTCCCTGATCCTGACGGGGGTGTGCAGCAGTAAGCCGGGCCCCATCCCCGCTTCGTTCTCGGCATACACGCGGAATACATACACCTCGTCAGTCTCCAGGTCCTCCACAACGCAGCTCGTCTGGTCGGCCTCCACCAGCTCCACGTTTCTGTTGGAGAGAGTGAGTTCCATCGAGGCTTCGAATCTGAAACGAAATGTTAGGCTGTTTTTCTTGCACGTTCCATGCTTTTTATATTTTGCAATGTACGTATGTGTATGTACTGTACGTATATTCTATTTTTAGTATGGACAGTCGAATATCTATCTATCTATCTACGCTTACAAGACTGATGGAGACATAATTTGCTTATACATAACAGTTTCCTTGTCACTACTAAATCCCATGAAGTCTGAAAGTAATCACTTTTCTGAAACTTCAAAGCTACTACACATCTTACACAGGCATCAGTTTTTGCCAAGGAAGCCATAGAGAGTCATCCTTGCTTTGTTCGCAGTCAAGTCTTTGCTGGTTCAGTAAAGTGATCATCACTGACTCATTATTTTATCACCCACTGTCACGCGCCGAAAGGGGCGTGTCTTTATACCAGTTGTTGTTGCCTATTCTTTTGTTGTAAGTAGCCTGATAGTGGTTCATTTCCTTCAATAACAGATGACTGAGGTCTCGGTGACAGAGGAATGGTTACAAAAGAGATGGAAAGGTTAGGAAAAAAAAAAACAGAGATAGTAGTTGAAAGGGAGCTACAGATGGCAAACAAAAAATCACTGGAGAAAGAGATAATGGTTGAGAAACAAGAGATGGCAAGCGGCAGAGAAATGAAGGGGATAGATAATAGCCGAAGAGAACTAGAGATGGTAACGAGAAGAGACGAAAAGATACTTAATGGTTAAAGAAGGATGATATATATATATATATATATATATATATATATATATATATATATATATATATATATATATATATATATATATATATATATATATATATATATATATATATATATTGTAAGATGATTAGGGATTCCAAAGGGGAGGGAGATTAAAAGATTATGGTTAAAAGAAAAAGATGACAAGGAGATAAGTGAAACAGATGATAGATGAAAGATAACTAGATATGGCAAGAAGAGAGATGAAAAGATGATACACTGAGTAAGAGATAAAGAGACGAACACATTACAAGATAAAAAAAAAAAAGAGCAAGAGAAGAATAGGTGAACAAATGAGATGAAAAGATGATACATGGAACAAGTCACAAAGATATAAACGCATAACCAGATGAAAAGAAGATAGACAGAGGCAGTGATGAAAAGAAAACATAAGATGAAAAAATGGAGAGAGATAGAGGTGACAAGATGAAAGGATGACTTACTTTATGATGTCAGCCTGGTCGACCTTCCTCGCCTCAATGACGTAGGCAGTGAGGTCGTCGCCACCCAGGTCCATCGGAGCGCCCCACGACAGGGTGACGCTGGTGTGGGTGACGCAACTCACTACCAGGGGACCCTCAGGTGGGCCAGGTTCCACCACCACACCTGTCACACACACTTGTCACCCAAATACCTTGTAAATCGCGACAGAATGTTTCTAAATCCGTAAACCGAGACAGACTACTTCTAAATCCAAAACACTCCATAACATCTTCCTTGTGGCATAGATCTCAGCTCTGGTTTCACGTTAATAGATTTTATAAGGTTCTGCATAATTTAGGTACTTGGTAACTCATCGTGTATTATTATTATTTTATTATTATTTTTATTATTATTATTATACCTTATGCAAGTTATGAATTATGTGTTATGTTTGATTCTGCATGTTTAATTAGCTTTTAGACCTTTCTTTTATCCAGGTCTTGTTATATACTAGTTGCCGATCACACTTGCATTTTCTTTAACATATTCTGAAACATTTATCTAAATCAACTTGAAAATGACAGCTTATATATGCATGCGACATTACCATGGTTATATATGTTTTAGTACAGGGGAACATTAATCCACATTACATATTCACAATAATAGCTTTTATAGTATCTGCCAAGGTCTCTAGGCAAGACCTTGGTGTCTGGATCAGAAGTCTGGGGCCTAATGAATGTTATAACCAATGCAATATTTTATAGGTACATGTCTCTTTATCATTACATATATCTTTCTTGTCTTAGTGCTGTATCTGTATTTTATGTATAGTCAGATATCATGTATTATTAATTTAGATTCAGAGTCCAGGCCACCAAGTAATGTATGCAGTGCAGCATGACTATTACTATGACCTTATGATGCCTTAGTAAACTATCTATTATTAGCAGGGACTGCCACATGTGGGCCTGATGGCTTCTTGCAGCTTATGCTTTAATAAGAAAAAACATAAAATTTCCATTATACTTTTAAGTCATATATATTTTTTTCCACCATCCATATCATTGCATAAAGTTTCAATGAGCTGAGCTGTCTGTCACATTTCTCATCCAGTTGTCTTAGAGAGGGTGTGGATCATTACAATGAAAGTCACACAATGATCTAAACAGTTTATTCCCAATCTACACAACAAGCTTGATAAGACCAGCAGGTCACCACCACAGGGCCACAGAGATGGTAAAGTAATAAATAGCAGCAGCGTGTGGCCAGCCTGAGGTGGCGCCTACTGGCTTGTGGTAATGTGGTGGTGTGGCACAGCAGGTTACAATGCCACCACAGTCGGACCAAATGGATGTTAAAGTATTCAGCAGCAGCATGATACCTGATCCATGGCAACCATTATAATCTGCTGGCCACACCAAGGATTTGTTTTTTTGATAATGAATAATGCAACACAAGAAAAAAATCAACAGATGCTTTTGTGTGTCGGCACAAGGCCAGCTTAGGAAAATTCTCATATCACAGTACATTCACAAGACATCTAATAATTGTATAAGGTGTGTATATATGTGTCATAGTAAACTACATACTACAAATAGCCCATGCTCAGGTGCTACTAAAACTCTTGATTATATTCCCTCCTGCAGCGTGGGTGGGACGGGACACCTACACACAGTACATACACAGTACATACACAAAATAGGGATTCCTATATCAAATGTCGTCTAGGGTTGCACAGCCACAAGGTTTTGGTCCACGAGCTGGAATTTTGGCCCATAGAGGCAGCAGACGCACTATGAGCCACAGACTATCACAGCCAGGAAGCTCCGAGTCTGACATTGTGTGCACAGGTGAACGTCTCGGGATGGTGATGACTAGAGTAGTGCCAGACCAGAGTTTTCCTGCTGAACCTCGGGACTCAATACCTTATGGTGGACACTTTCCTGTCAACATGCTTCTGGCCACCCACATATGCATGGGTGCCCGAAGTGATAATATCAACAGAGTCGAGTGGCTGAATTATGATACATTCATCATTAAATAGTAAATACAACTTCGGTTCGGAACATTCTCCATATCAGGAATGAAACTCGATGCAAATGCACGACTTGTCCTAAGAAGAGACAATTCTCTTTTGTTGATAATACAGAGAAAGACAAATTCAAGATAAATTAAAAGAAAAATTTCCAACAGAAAAAGAAAATGACTAATCTACAGGACTCATACATAAATAGTAGAAAACTATCTGGGACCTATCGATTACTTCTCACTATATTTATTCATCCCACGATGCCAGACTTTGAAGAAGTACTCGTCCCTATTCAAGAGACGACCACGGGCATAAGAGTAGATGTCGGCATCCATGCCTGCCTCCCGCATCCAGGAGAGTGTCTCCGTGGTGGAGTAGGACAGGGAGGGAGCATTATCATCCTCTGGCAGCTCTGTGAAGTCTGCACAAGCACCAAAGTGTTACAAGAGGCAGGCCCTCCACCCTCACCATAACACCACAACACCTACCTCACCTAGGGCTGACTAATGAAGCTTTGTGGCAAACATGAAGAAGCATACAGACTGAATAATAACCTGCCATCACCTTAAATACTAAAAGGGTGTAAAGCAAACATCCTAATTTCATCCTGGGCAAATGACCACACACCAAACCAAACCAGCTCAGCATGCATTTCATATGAAAGGGATGGGCTCTCTCTCTCTCTCTCTCTCTCTCTCTCTCTCTCTCTCTCTCTCTCTCTCTCTCTCTCTCTCTCTCTCTCTCTCTCTCTCTCTCTCTCTCTCTCTCTCTCTCTCTCTCTCCCTCTCCCTCTCCCTCTCTCTCTCTCTCTCTCTCTCTCTCTCTCTCACACACACACACACACACACAAACATTAGGATGGCATTTAACTATTTAGATAAAGAAATGATGAAGAAAATTATAACAAGCATGATACATCCTAAACTGGAATACACAGCGGTAGTTTGAGCTCCACACAGAAAAAAAGATATGCAGAAACTGGAAAGAATATAGAGGATAGTGAAGAAGATAGTACCAGAGTTGAAAGGCTTACGTTATGAAGAAAGACCTGAAGAGATGGGATTACCAACACTACAAAAGAGAAGAGAAAGAGGAGATCTGATAACAATGTACAAATCATTAAACAATATAGAAAGAAAAGACAAAAATTACTTGGTACCACAGATAGGAGAGGGAGAGAGATGGACAAGGGGCATGGGAAAAAAATAAAGAAGAGTGGATGTTCAAGTGACATCAAGAAATGCAGCTTCCTGTATCAAACTACTGAAATCTGAAAAGATTTGAAGGAAGAGGTGGTTGTGGCAAATAGTGTACACATGTTTAAATAGAAACTGGACAAATGTGATTATACAGACAGGACTAAATGAGCTTTGGCTTGTGCCCTGGACAATGCAACTAGATAAATACAACTAGGAAGTGTAGTAGTCAGCATGCTCAGCTCACAATCAAGAAGGCCTGGGTTCAAGTCCTGGGCGCAGTGAGACAAATGAGTGAGCCTCTTAATGTGTAGCCACTGTTCACCTAGCAGCAAGTAGGTATAGGATGTAACCCGAGGGGTTGTGGTCTCATTGCCCAGTGTGTTGTGTGTGAGTGATCTCAGTCCTACCCAAAGATCAGTCATTATGAGCTGGGTGACCAGCAGATGACTGTAGGTGGATGAATGACACACACACACACACACACACACACACACACACACACACACACACACACACACACACACACACACACACACACACACACACACACACACACACACACACATTTACTTCTCTCTCTCTCTCTCTCTCTCTCTCTCTCTCTCTCTCTCTCTCTCTCTCTCTCTCTCTCTCTCTCTCTCTCTCTCTCTCTCTCTCTCTATCTCTCTCACATACACAGCCTTCAAGTGGCAATGAGTAATAAGCAATGAGTAAAGCCCCTGGGCAGGAAATGTGACAGCTCAGTTCATCAGTTGTTACACCAGTTATCATTTGACCATGGATGGATTAGGACTTCTTTCAATAAGGAGCCAGCTGGAGCTGCAACATGCTGGGTGTGTGGGAGGGTGAGGATTGTGGCATGGGTGGTGGGGAAGCTTTATGGGGACCTCAAGAAACACCAGCAATATGTTAGCGCTCTTTCAATTAATGCACTTGCAGATCTTCATTAGTTGGATCAGAATGAAAGATCAATGGGGAAATGATCATGTACATCAGACTTCATATTAATAAGAGGGTTTGAAGCAATATCAACCTGAAAAAAGATCCATGCAGTGTGCAGAATTACTGTAACAAATGCAGCACTTTAGAGAAAAATATGTAGCTGGTAAATTAGGTCATAATAAGGTGGCAGAAAACAAATAGCAAAATACCTTTAAAACACTGAGTAATGTAAATCCTACTCTAAATCTCCTCCTTCCTACATGCCTCCCTGCATAGGATGGTTATGGCAGAACACCTAAGGATATTTTATCCATATGTATATCTTATATTTATATCAACCTAAGAACTTATCTGGGAATTGTACCAAGACAATAACTTACCACCAAAACCCTACAAAACACCAAACTGGTGTGGCTGTCTTATACATCACTGAAAATTTAAAATTTCAGGAACACAAGTAGCAAGTGATAAACAAACTGATTTAGGTGATTAATGAAAGGAAAACTCATCTATTTATTATCAGGCTGATGTCCCCCTTAAAGGAGGGTGGCCAAGATAAAAACAGATCTCATCTCATTGTGGGAATAAAAACACAAAGGAAGGTATCCCTAGTCCCTTCACTCCATCCCTTTTTAGTCACATTTTACGACATACAGGGAGAATAGTGGCAGTATTCTTGCAACCTGGCCATGGAGTGAGACCAGGCCTGTCCCCTACCATAGGGAGTGCTGGGAAAGTGAGAATAAATAGGGAGGTACTAATATAAAGAATGGAAGAAGGATGTGGGAGATCCACTTACCATCTGGCCTGATAATTTTGACAGGTTCCTCTGTTTCCAGGGGATCGCTGGCACCCACTTCATTGCGGGCGAATACTCGAATGTGGTACTCGTGCTCCTCCTGCATGGACAGAGGCAAGGCATGCCAGTGAGCAGCTCAACTTACAGTGGAGGCAAAGTGATGAGTTTTTCCATGCCATTAACTAAAATCAAATTTGCTTACCCTGATAAATTATGACCCAATTTATGAGGATTAGTGATAGATTGACAAATGGACAAAGAGTGTTTCTTATCATCATATCACTCTGAAAGGTAGCATACACTCTTGTCATGTGCTAGCTTTGGTCTTTGTTCCTCAAAAGCCATTTTCTTCCTCAAAAAGCAAGAATAAACTTATTTCAAATCACGGGCCAAAGGTGCAATCCTGCTGAAATGCTCCTACAAATGTCCAACATGTACAAATGAAAAATAATATGTATTCTCCATGCAAAAACAGTGACACACATTTACTGAATTCAAATATGCCCAATTTCTCTGCCACTTCCATGAGTAAGAAAAGCATAATTGCAAGGAAATTATTTGGTATTCTTAAGAAGTATCAAGAATTTTACCATAGTTCATTTTATGCCATTTCTGTTAGGGTATTTATTAAATGACTACAATATATCGTCAACTCCCCCATGAATTTATCATAAATGAGAACTGTATGAGCAGGTGAATTCACATCTTAATCCTTATACAATAATTGTAGCATTTGTTCTTTCCTTTTACTTTCAATACACATTTTTCTTCAACAAGAGACAGTACGCCCTTTCCCTTTCCCTCCCCCTACAGTCCTCCACTCACCTGCAGCTCCTTAATGTGTAATCTCGTAAAGTTGGCTCCAACTTGCCCAACCTCAATCCACATAGTTCTCTTGATGTCTCGGATGGCAATGATGTATCCAAGCAGTGGTGCCCCACCATCACTCTCCGGGGCGCCCCACTCAATCATGAGGCTGGTGGGGCCCGTGGGTCGTGCTTCCAGAGGGGCCGTGGGAGGTGATGGGGGTGCTGAGAGGGTAAGGCAGCATTATCACTATGAACCATACAGAGAGTGAAACTACAATAGGTGTCTTTAAAAGCAAGCACTGAGAATATGCTGATAGATTTGTTTCTCTCAAAATTCTAATTTCTTCATTATAAGCCAGTGTGAATGCCTGTTTCTCTATATGTTTCATAGATGCTCTCAGTGCTAAGCCTGCTTCAGCTCTTTTATGGAGCTTGTTTATTTAGAGTTGTGAAAATATACATTACAAACAGCACGGGGTTATGGACTATATCATATACTCAGCTGCACTCAGCACCAATTAGGAACAATAACAATAGCTTTATAAGTTCTTTCTGCTATATTACTGAGAAAATAGTTGCTTCCCTACAGTACTCCATCAAACTTACTGGCATGAGTCTTTAGCCTGACTTGCTCTGTCATGGCCGGCTCTAAGCTGCGGCCAACAGGGTTCTCAGCAAACACTCTAAACTCATATTCAGATTTCTCCCTCAGGTTCTCCACACAGTAGAGGGTGACAGAGGCATCAACAGAGTCCACCTTCTCCCACCTCTTCTCACTGGTCAGTCGGCGTTCAATCACATAGCCTGTCAGGCAACACAGTGTCATATTCTTTTTACATCCTTAAGTTCAAACACCTGGTGTTACTAATGAGCAGTGCATGATGGCAAAGAGAAGTGATGTATTCATTACCATAAAGTGTATGTCATCTTCCTGACAGCTGGAAACCTCACCTTGAGTGGTAATACATACTGTACTCACAGCTGAACCTTCTTCCTCTCTGACCTTGTGTGGGGTGTGTCTCCCTCACTGTCTTCTCCACCATCTTACATATAATGAACTTATGGATATAAAAGTTATGTTGCATACAAGTCCTGTGAAATATTCCTACAAATCTACATCTGAAAGCTATGATTCCACTAATGTAACTCCTGAAGATGGAGTAGGACTAGGAAGCAGGTCTTACCTATGAGGTCGGCACCACCAGTGGAAGTGGGTGGTGCCCAGGCCAGCGTCACGGTGCGGGTGGTGATGTCTATTACCTGGAGGTTGTTGGGCTTGGATGGTGGAGCTACAGGGGAATAAGATCAAAGTGATGAAATGGCAACACTCACTCACACTTGAGTCTCTTTACTTCAAGAAGATATATATTATTGCTTTTCTTTCTTTCTTTTTCTTTTGGAGCCATGATGGGTTAAATTAAAATGGCCTTTAATAGTTTTAGTAAAAAATATTTAGCCAAAAAATTTTGCATGAAGATATTATGCAGAGCTAAAGCCAAGTGAACATATTTGTGAGTAGCTTTCAGTGTGATGAATTAAAAGCTTCATAATTGTTTTCTTCTTTACATTTTCAAGAAAATAATGATTGATATTAGTTGAAAAAAATAAAGAAGCAATTTCTATGTGAGTTCAGGCACTCAGCACATCACTAAGCAGAGAGAAGCACAACTGAAAACATGAAAAAATAACCTCAAACGAAAACATGAAAAAACTTGCCTCAAGCAAAAGCACAAAAGGAAAATAAAAAGAAAAGAAAACATCATTCCCGGGCAAGAGTTGGGTCATGCTCGGTGGTCACGTCTACAGCAAAGGTTAGATGCTCAATCACGGCTCCAAGATTTGCCCTTCAAGACAGTTTGGTTCCTCAGGAAAGTAAAATTTTGTATGAAGTTCATACAAATGTGGAAATGGAGACATTATATCAACAAGAACAAGAGGTATTATGCCCATATGGAGCCACCAGGGGCGTGTGGTGTGCCCAGGGGGGCCAGCCTGCAGGTGTGGGATGTGAAGTGCCTGCCACTTGTGGGAGGATGTCACAGGTTGTCTTGTCATAAACCAGCTTTACATTGCTCTTATACCCAAAAGAAGCAAGGTTCACTTGTTTGAAATTGTCAGTAACCACTGAGTTGAGGTGTGTCCTAAAAGTGAGCAATGAACAGGCCAGTCACTGTTCAAAGCTTCTGTTATATTTTTTCATTTGAATGTTGCTACCTGCTCAAGAGATGAGTTCTGGGATCACAAGTATTTGCTGTCAACATTCTCCATGAGAGATATGATTCTCTAGGTTCAGGCCTCACGGGTAATAAGTTGCCATGTGTACTTTATTTTTTTCTTTATGATAGTAAGAAAGAGATTTTTATGAACTAAAGATTTAGGTTAGTACTGGATGTCATTCAAAATATGGTACACATGTCCAAGCAAACAGATGCTCCATAGCAATTTATGTAAAAACAAATCTGCTTCGTTATTCAGCTTAAAAACATGAAACTGTTTGCACAGCATGAATTTTAGAGCTGCTGAGTTATGGCTGATATTTCTTTTTTATTTTATCAGTGTTCACCTACTAAACATATTTTATTACCTCCACATCTATGAAAGCTGACACACAGAGAAGTGCCCTTTAAGTTGTAACACCAATCAGGTAATTTCAATCTTAGATTCCATTTTATTATAATCAAGACAGAGCTTTTGGAAAGTTGGTTAAAATACTTGTTCTCCTGACGTTTTAAGTCTAAAGATGAGATGTATATGAGCAAATATTTGGTGACAATGGAAGTAGTTATCTGCTATAATGCAATGTGAACCATGAATGAGCACTTTCTGTAGAGCAATAACACAAAGATGACAACTGCCTTCCCCTTCATCTTAGAGCAGTATGTTTGCCTGTCCTGAATAATGTAATGCATGTTAGCCTCAACTTGCCTAATCTAATTTTCTATTGGATGAACTAAAAACTTTGATCAGTCATGTCTAGTGTTAGAGCAAGGAGACTTCATGTCCACTAAGGAGTGATGAGACTGAGTATGAGAACCACTGGGAGGTGTAGGCCACTGAAGGGGATTTGTGCCAGCTTCTTGGTGTACCACTGGATGCCCAGAGAAGTTAATGACTCATACTCCTGGTCTGTTGCTGCCCACCATTAGGGAAGCAGCAAGAACACAGAGTCATGGCACTAACCCTATGGAGATCACGCCCTCATGCTTGCCTCACGTCATGCTGCCTCTCTACGGTGGTGGTGCTGCCACGGGTCAGCTAAAGTGTTTGGTGTGTGGTCATGACGTCAGTAGGTCCGGTGACGTGACGACTGTGTGGTGTGGTGCCCCGCCCTGCCGACCAGCCTCCGATGTCATTGTTAAGGAAGTCAATTTAATGTGCAATACAGAGAGAAACTAGTGATGGTTTGTATGAATATCAAGGGAGAATTTTGTACAATGCCTATGGACTGCAAGGAGGCCTCTGGTGTGCCGTGCTTTGTATCGGCAGAGCGACTGTGTGTGTGTTCCTGCTAGCTCCACGTGGGCAGTACCCCAACCACGTGCTCTACTCACTGATCTTCTTGCCTGCTGTGATAGGCTCATCTGGCTGGAGTGGTGGACTCTGGCCCACAGCATTGTAAGCATACACACGGAAGAAGTATGCAGTTCCCTTCTTGAGACCCGTGACGTCTATCTCAGTAACTGGGGCTTGAGTCTCACCAACCTTACTCCAGGCCTTTTTGGTTGACTCTCTCTTTTCAATAGTATAATGAGTGATGGGTGAGCCACCATCGCTGTCGGGTTCATCCCAATGCAGCAGCATGGAGGACTCAGTCACGTCACTCACATCAAAAGGCCCAATGGGTGGACCTGGTTTGTCTATGAAGAGGCACATTGTTTAGTGGAACATGACACTGATATGCCACTTTGTATGTTTATGTTATATCATCTCATATTCATGATTACATAAGAAAATATGCAAAGAATACAATGATGACCACTAGAGGAACCCTTACCGAATGGACTCTTGAGGAGAATGTTCTCAGCTGCCTCCAGAGCATCGGACACGCCTATTGCATTGACGGCAAACACTCGGAAGAAGTACTCATGGCCTTCAAGTAAGTCCTGAACCATGTAGGACAGTACGTCTGGGGTGACCTCAGCCACCTTCTGCCACTGCTTCTGAGTCTTCTCCTGCTTCTCAATAAAGTAAGCAGTGATCTTCTCTCCTCCATCATTGGGAGACGGCTTCCAAGTGAGCTTGAGGGAGGATGTTGTGATGTCACTGGTCTCCAGGGGACCCTTGGGTGGATCTGGCCGCTCTGTTAATAGACACACATGTTACAACCACTTTCTCCATCACTTCCACCTTTCTTGGGAAAATAATAGAGATTTCACTCCCTGCAGAAAATAGCTAAGAACAAAATTATGAGGAAGAAAACTCTGATTAAAGGAAGGTTTTCATTACATCATGTTCACTGCATTTACTGTGACTGTCTAGTACTGCTGATAGAATCTCCAATACTTGTGTGGTGGAAAATCATGATGTATGACTGACAAAAAAAGTAATAGATTTCTGATGTGAAATCTGAAATAGACTAGAATCACTGATGTAGAGAGAAAATTACTGAAGCACTATGTGATCTACATAATTCAAAACTCATGCAACAAAAAGCCTTCAAGAAATATCTGAATTTTACATATGTACAGATCATGATTGGCTACTCTGCCAGCTGAGCTGATCATGATCACATTACAGCTGTAGAGAAAGAGACAGTGAAAATAAAAGGCACCCAAGAAAATTACTTAAAAAATGCAAGCCCAACCTTTTGTCATAAGTTTTCTATAGGTAAGGGAAATAAGTGATGCAAGTTTGCATAGTTTGCCACTTTGTTAAGACTAAGTTATGTGCAACACCTCAAGTGTTCCATGTGGAAGAGAAGAGGAAGGTGACGTAAGTGTGTGATGTGCCACTTAGCTAAAACCATAATTATTGTGAGCAATCTGCTGTGACCCAGCATAGAGCAGTGACTCATGAATACTGTATGCATTAGTTGCCATAAACAAAGCTTTGGCTGCATTGTGTGTTTCTATGTCATAAGTGATGAATATACAATTTGCATGAAATTAGAGTATCATGTGAAGCAGATGGGACAGAACTGTCACATGCTTGAAGTTACAAGAAGACATCCATCAATTAGGTTATGCATGGTTTCAATGAGAAGAATATCAAAGCCTAGTAATATATGAGGGACTTTGATCAAGTGTTGTAGGCAGCCACAGCATGTGTCATAGAACAAGTAAGTGTCCTAGTCTGTGTATTAGTGTACTTTCAAAAGCTGCATAAGCATAATGAATTGAAAGTATACTGACAAGTGCTCAATTAGTGCTCACCAACTGAAGCAGTAAGTTAGTGAATGGCCCTTATGATGGAGAGTGTTTAATACAAAAATAATGAAGCAGCAGCAAATGTAAACATCCAGCAGTGTATTACCCCTTGTGCATTCATCCTCACTGACTTCAATCTGGGACTCCTGTTCTTCTTCTGTGTGTGGTGGTGGAGACAAGTGTATTAGGAAGTGGAGGGGAAGGGATTGGTCCACAAAGAGAGCAGGTTACCTCAAGACTTGTGAGCAGAACATGTACAACAGACTCCTAAACACTGAGCTTGCTGATTACTTGATTATATATAACTGTTAGTTCTATAGACAAACAATACAGTCATTATGAAATTATTAGTCTAGGATTGTATGATACATACTGATTAATGTTCTTATTTTAAGTTGCAATATGCATATGTAAATAGTTTATAGATTGTCATGACAGTTCATGATTAAGTGACATGGTTATTTTTTTCCATTACTTAGTTTAGCTGACTCACAATAAGTCATATTATATAAGCACATAGGTCCAAATATCCACATAAATATCAATGAGCAGTCTAGTATGTAAGTATATGAATACAAAAGCTATCCTGGTACAGCTCTGCTCCAATATTAATCAGAATATCAGTAACGAATAAGGCAAGGAATATAGGTACTTGTGATCTGAACTGGCACCTTGATCCAAAGTGTGCATAACTTACCCACAACTCTGAGGTTGAAGCTTAGCTGTGCCTTTCCTGCAGAGTTTTCAGCAGTGACAGTATAGACGGCTGAGTCTTCAAGGGTCAGCTTATGAATGGCAATGTCTGTGGAGCCTTCAGACTCCTCAGTGCGGATGACAACATGGCTTGTGGACTGAGGAGGGAAAGGAAAAAACAGACCATGGGGTGTGATCCATAAACATGTTTATCATCTCAAAAACACGATGGCCCTATGGTCACATGAATGCAAGAATTGACTGGTTGATTAGATACATGTAAAATTATCATGTCTGGAATGTAAGTATCAAGTTTGACACATAGTTATACTCATTGCAGTACAATACAATTGTGTAGATGAAAGCTGAGGGAAAATGCTCTCTACATTTTCACAAGAGTTATGTATTGCAACATTCACAAGAGTTATGTATTGCAAAATTTTCATATTCTTCCTCAACTGCAAGATAATGTGATGTGAAGAGACTGAAATTCAGAAAGCTCATTGCATGGAAAATAAACCAAGATGAATATGAAAACAAACTGGACAAATACTGAAGCTGAAGTGAAGCAGGAGTGGCATGAATCCTTACCTTGAGTGACTGGTCGTTGCGGCTCCACTTGATGGTGGGCTGTGGGTGGCCAATCACTTGGATGGGCACGTGCCACTTCTCATCCACACGTAGACGCTGGACTTGTTGTTTCTCATCAAACTCAAACCTCGGAGACTCTGTATCAGAAATCATGATGAAATCAAACAGTACAAAAAGGGCTACACATTAACTAAAATATCAGTGACACATCACATGAACATGACACACATACACAACTGACCTTGGATAACAACCGTGGCAGAGCACTCAGCCATGCCAGCTTCATTACTAGCACGGCAAGAGTACATGCCGCCAGAGCTCTCATTGGTCTCCTTGATGGTAAAGGTCGCAGTGAAGTTCTCATAAGAAGTAATGCCAGTGATAGGCTTGCCATCCTTCTGCCACTCAATTTTAGGCAGGGGGTTGGCAGTGACCACGCAGCGCAGGATCACCTCCTGGTGCAGGCCAGTAACGACAGGTGTCAGCTCCTCCTTCACCACAGGAGGCTCAGCTGTCTTGGGCTCACAGACCTGAAAGAAAGAAATTTATACCATGAGTAGAGATTTTGATCTTATACACAACACATTGAGATCCTAATTCTCAACACTCAATAATGAAAGTCATAGAACACAAAAAATATATGGCTTCTTACCTTGACAGGTTTAGAGGCATCAGATGGCTCAGATGTGCCTATTTCATTGACAGCAAACACTCTGAAGCAGTACTCCTCCATCTTGGTCAGCTTGGTCACTGTAGTCGTGGTCTCTGTGATTTTCACTGTCTTGTTGAAGACTACCCACTTCTGCTTCTTGGTGCTCCTGAAATATACATAACAAGCAATATAACTTTTTGTTATATTGCCATTCTGAGAATCAGGGTTTATACATTCCTGGAAGACTAAAAGTGTGAATCAGTATTGACTATTCAGTGCCACCATGTTTCTGGCAAAACTCACTTGTATTCAATGATATAGTTGGTGATGCATCTGCCACCATCTTCCTTGGGCTCAGTCCAGTGCAGAGTGACGCTGTCATTGGTCACCTTCATGGGCTCAGGAGTACCAGGCTGAGATGGTTTATCTGTGCAACACAAGACCAAATCATGCCAGGAATGTTGATGATGAGGTATTTAAAATCTAAGTGTTAAAATAAGTATGTCTGTTTGTAAGATAATGTACTGATATAATTCTATGTAAAACAACATATTAAGTTTAGTATTAATTTTCTATTGGCCTGGTTTATGTAGATGAGGTGGGAAGATAATGCTTTTGGGAGTTAATTGTAATGTGATTGGTTGCATCATTCATTTCGATCAATATTTCATGAACTACAACTTTCTTCTCTTCCTATATCCTAATTCCTAAACCTGCATACAGCAACCAATATATAAGACAGTAATACCAACAATATTTATCAACAGTGGCATGGCAGTAAGAATTCTGCTCCACACTGTACTGTACTTTTTTTTTTGCTTTTTGAAGGACTTGCTACATGCAGAGAATCCTGAGCCACTTACCAAGCAGCTTCACAATGAACTCAGCATGAACAGTGCCACAGTCATTGCTAAGCTTGAGCCGGTACTCTCCACAGTCTGCTTCCTCCACTGTCTTGAGTGTGATGTAAGCCTCAGTCTCATTGATGGTTGGCAACATCTACAACAAGGAATAGCCATACAAATTATCCCTCAGCATTCAGCACAGCCTGTTTGTGATAATTGAGTCCTTCAAATATATAGATGACTTAAATACAGTCCTTTCCAATATCTTTACTGATGAAGTTACTAGGTGCTTATTATTTCATATCTTGTTGTATTTTGTCAGATACTGATAATAAGGATGAAAATTAAAACTATTAGTTTTAAACAACAGAAAATAGTGCGTGCTTCTTCATGTGCAGCTGCTCTCACCTTGCGGGTGCCATCCTTGTCCAGTGGCTGCCCCTTGTGGGACCAGGTGGCAGTGGGGATGGGTGTGCCAGTGTAGGGCACTTTCAGGGTGACGTCAGTACCCTTGGTCACCACCACCTCCACCTTCTGGTACTCCTTGTCAATCTTGGGAGCTGTCTCCATTACTGTGAGGGAAAAGTGTTGTTATTAGTATACATTCATACTATAGCACATCATAAGAACATAAGAAATATGGGAAACTGCAAGAAGCCATCAGGCCTACATGTGGTAGTCCCTGTAAGATTACATCTTATACAACTGTAATGAATTATGCAGCCAAGCATTATTAATAATTCCACATTCACTTTGATACATACTGATAACGTTCAGTTTGCAAGAAGTCTTTAGGTTTCCAAGAACACAAGAATACTCAGCAGCATCAGATTGAGTACAATTCTTGACAATCAAGATTCTCTTCTTTCCTTCCTTCTTGATGATGTATTTGTCTGAAGGCTTGAGCTCCTCCGTGCCCCTGTGGATGATCATTATGTCAATAAAATTTCATGAAGCCAGTTTTTGACTCTCTGTAATACTGTATATGTACAACCTTCTGATTTTAGTCATTAGTCATATACTTAGTCATTTACTAAGTAATTTTTGTGTCTGTCATTTGGAGAAGATTATTATTAAAGTTTAGTAATCCTCAAACATCTGTGACTTACTTGAACCACTTCACTTCACTGTCCTTGGTGATTTCCACCGTGAAGGTGATGTCAGACTTATAGTTGACGTCCATCTGGCCAGGCAAGCCCTTGGAGAAGTCACCTTCCACCTGTAGTTCAACCTGTAGGATTCATTATGGCATATCAGTATTACACATTCCTGCATTATATTATAAATTTTTCATCCTTTATCATATAATATTTACTGTACATCTTAATATTGGGAACTAAAACAAAGTTTTACCCACACATGTCATCAGTCTTGAGAACCTGTCTAGTGGAAGACTCACCTTGAGAGTGGCAGAGCACTCACTCTTGCCAACCACTGCCCGGTAGGTGCCACTGTCCTCTAGCTGGCAGTTGTACACCATCAACCTCTGAACCTGCAAACAAACACAGAGATATGTGTGATTAGTAAATGTTCTGTTATGTGGGATCATGTTAGATAATGCTGGTGTGAGGAAAACATGAAGACTAAATCCAATTTAGGACACCTGACAGACACAGGATTTCCAGGGGCACTTTCATCGTTGGAGGATATTTTCAGAAGGGATGTAGCATAAGAAATAAATATAAATGGATAAAATAAGTAATTACAATGAAGCCAATGAAACAAAGTACCTTGCCATCAATGGAGAGCTGGTAGTGGTCGGAGAATCTGATTTCCTTTTCCTCCTTGAACCAAGTAATGACAGCATCACCCTTGGTTAGCTCAACCTGCAGAGAAGTATGTTATCAGTTCCTGGTAAGAGCAGCAAACTCTCATAAAGAAATCTTCACAAAATTATATTTAAACCTTTACCAGCATGTAAGTAATAGCCTCAAATTCCTCACCTCCATTGTGGCCCTGTTGCCCTTGGAGACAACTTGGTCCTTCATCTTCCTAACAATCTCAGCAGGCAGCTCACGGACAGTGAGTTCAGCAGTGCACTCATGATCTCCCAGTGCACAGGTGTACTCGCCCTCATCAGAAAGAGTGGCCTCCTTGATCACCAGCTTGCGCACCTTGCCTTCAGTCACCAGAGTGAAGCGCTTGTGTTGTTCCGTGATTTCCTCGCCATCCTGGGAAAAAAAGGTTAGGCATGTCAGGTTTTGTGAATTGATACAGACACTGCACAAACAAAGAAATATATCCTGGAAAATGCATCCTACTACTGTATACAATATCATGGAAAATGCTCGAAGTCAGCTGCAAAGAGCTTTATTTTTGTGAATACAGTGAATTACTATATTAACATTATAAAGTGTATCTTGTGATATCATTATGCTCTTTAAACACATGATTTGGAATGCTTTACACTGAAAGTTGTCGAGCAAAAAGGCTGTACACATTTCTCAGATGATCCATATCCTTCAAGATGAGAAGCTAAACACACCTTATGCCAGGTGACTGTAGCCTTCTCACTTGTGACTTCCACCAGCAGGATGGCTTCCTCCCTCTCCTGAACCTCCACGTCCTGCACTCTCTCCACGAAGTCATCCAGTCCTGCAACATCAGAGGGCCAATCAGTAAATATTTCATACTATACTATATACATTTTTCTTAATATTATTATTGCATTTTGCACGTTTGCATTAGATTTCTGAAACATCAGTTGTATGATAGAGTAGCACTAAATTATCTTGTACTGAATATAATCATGAAATAAAGGTACATGTCTTTCTTTAACTTTTATACAGTAAAAAATAATAACGGTAACACTATAATACAAATTCTTCCACTCCAAGTTCATGTATTGATAAATGCAGTGGACATATACAATAAAAAAAATGTATCTAATAAACTGATACAGATATCTCTGATAACATGATGAAATTTATGAAGGCAATATACACCTCTGACAGTAAGGTTGCAGAAGGTGGTTTGGTCATCAAAGGTGCATTTGTATTTGCCGGTGTCATTGAGGGTGGCCGAGTGGATGATGAGGCGGTGAGTGAGGCCGTCCTGCTCGATCTCAAACGTCTCATTCTTCTTAATCTCAGTCTTGCCCTTGAACCACTTGCACTGAGAGTTAAACATGGTATAGATAAACATTCTATCTTACTGACTTATTTACAAACCATGAACTGAAAGTTCATATGATGCAAATGGTTTTAATGTAGTAGTCTTGGTCTATATATATCTCATAAATATAGCATAATTTATATTTTGTAAGTGACTAAAGACTGACTTTGAACAAATTTCCTAATGAACACCCAACATTAACATAAGGGCAACTCACTTTATTATTATCTGACTGATTTACTCACACACACACACACACACACACACACACACACACACACACACACACACACACACACACACACACACACAGTGCAAGCTTACCGGCTTTTCCTTGGAAGTGCGACACTCCAACACAACCTCTGAACCCTCATCCACTATGCAAGATTCCAGACCTCTCTTGAAGGTGCTGCAAGTGAGAGTACAGGTTAGGAAGCAGCAGAGTCTTGCTTACCACTGCTTGAACCAGTCAGTGGTGCAAGTAATGCACAAGAAAACAACAGGTTAAGACATACAAGATAAAGTAAAAACATTCATAGAGGTGCATGTGCTTGTGAAGAATTAGTCATTGCATAGAAAAAAAAATACATTGATTAACTCTGCCTTTGACAGAAAGGCAAGAAAATTTATGGAATATGATAACATATCACAAGTACAGCAATGAAAATGTAAATATTATCTATGCATATAGGATGGCATTCATAAAAGGAATTTAGTCCAAAGAAAAAAGCAAAGATGAATCAGTGAACATGTAAATTGTATCATTTCATGTCCACTCTCCTTTTCTGTACATACACATCACTGATAAGACAAGAAATTAATTATCTGATATAATTAGGCAAACATTTCAAAGTAAGTGTGAAAACCCAAAACAATTTAAAATGGCCTTCCATCACTATAAAAGTGAAGAGTTCCAAGATTCATACTTACACAAACTCTGCCCCAACTGTAATATTAGCCGTGTGCGAAGCCTTGCCAACTTTGTTAGTAGCTGTGCAAACATATTTCCCAGAATCTTCTTTGGGCTGCACGTTGCGAATTTCAAGTACAGCCAACTCATCTTGATAAGTCATGACCACATTCTTCCCCTCCTTGAGTTTCTTGCCATTCCTGCAGTAGCAGCAGGACAAGTGGCCAAGTGAGCACAAGCAGTGGGTTAACAAGTCACATCACTTTGGGGAAGGTAACATATTCAGAGTATTTTGTGATAAAACAAATTTAGTGAAAGGGTTAAGGAGTTAGGCAAATACACTGTTTAGAGTGGTCAATAAAAAAAAAGCCAAATAAAATAAGTCAGAGTGTTTTAAATCAAATATAACTGCAAGCAATGGATGTATTAACAAAGTCAATGTGTCTGCATAATTGTGTGAGAAACAAAACTTAAGGCTACTGAATATATAATAAAAAACAAAGATATGAAAGCTACTAAAGATACCAGCCATTAAAAAGAAAGGAAAGCACATGTCAACCACAAAAAACAACACAAGGGTGATGGCCTAAGGTTGAGCCGTGAGATCCTCCAGGTGAGAGGGGAGACAGTGAGGATAGAAACAGTGGCTGATCATCTCACCTGCTCCATGTGACATCCGGCGATGGGATGCCATGGATCTTGGCCACCAGGCGGATGGTTCCCTCAGACTCCACTGTCTGGTCTGGGTACCTGTCCTCAAACTCAGGAACTTCAGGAGCCTACAAGAAGAACTGTATTAGGATACAAGCCAATAAAACTCTTAATGTAAGCTATGCTGTGATTGAAAATATGACTCCTATACAATAACTTTTTTCTTAAATAGTTTTGAATGAGAGTAACTAACAAGCAGACTAGGATTTTCAGCATTCTACTAATACTGTAAGGTGAATTGTACGACTTGTAATGCAAACTCTAATGTGATTAAAACTTTGAATCCTGTACAATACCTTTTCTCTTCGTATTTCCAAATGAGACAAACCTATAAGCAGACTAGGCTTCTTCACATTCTTCCAGTACTGTAAGGTGTATTGTAAGATATGAAAACTGACCGTAACTCTGAGGGTGATGTGGTTCTTGGCCTCTCCTTCACGGTTCTTGACGGTGATCTCATAAAGACCTTCATCCTCCTTCTTGGCTCCCTTAATGATGATGATTGAACGGTACGCATGAACATCCTTCTGTTTCACCAGACGGATTCTTGGCGACTCACGAACAACCTGTGGAAAGATGACAATAGTAACCATATTTGTATACAGTGATTTGTATGAAAAATTAAGTGAAAATATAATAACTGTTTACTTTAAGTCACTAGTTTGTTAGATTAAGATGCTGAAATCTTAGATAGCAAAGGAGGAATCAGTTGCCAGTTTTAAACTTGGAGAATACACTGGACCATTTAAGTTACACTGGCCAATCACAGTTATGAATAAGAACTCCATATGTTCAACTTATGAAGATATAAACTTATGATGTCACTGGTTAATGCATACTGCCACAGCCAACAGGGTAATGGTGGCAGTGTTAGTTGAATGGTTATGATGATTTTGCAACCCTCTGATCCTGAGTTAAGCAACAATTCCACCTCTCGCATGTCGAGGTTTTTGTTGAAGGTACTCCAGTAATAATCTCAAATGATCTAAGCTTAGGCTCTTTTTGTGCACTTGGGACCTCATTTGTCCATAATTCCTCTGTATAGTTACACACATTTAAGTGACAATTTTAAGAACTTATGTGAGCTTAAGTTTATTTTGTGCAGTTGGGATCTTACCTGTCCATCCTTCCTCCATATGATTTCAGGTTCAGGAATGGCAACAAGGCGAACATCCAACTCCAGCTGTGTTCCCTCCTCAACTGTCTTCACCGTGGGCTTGTTGGCGAAGGTTGGTGGAATGCCCTCCATGATGTCACACACGGAGGACTCCCTGCTGAGGCTGCGGCGTGAGGCAATCATGGAGTCTGAGCCATGGTCACTGATTGGTCCCTCCACTACAAGTTCAGCTGAGGAGGTGATATAGCCAGCCTGGTTCTTGGCAACACAAGTGAACAAGCCAGCATCCTCAGGGAAGACTTCCTTCACTACCAATGTTGCTGTGTTATCATCAGAATAGAACACCTGTAAATACAAATAACCATACTTAATATTCCTGGACAAGTGATGTAAGAAAGCAATACTTTCTCATATTATGGGAACAGAAAAAAAAAAAACACTCAGTATTCCCTCACACAGACATGAAGGTGATGTATGAAGGTAATGTTTTCTCATATTCTGATAACATTTAAGAGAAGAGTGATGGACAAGAACATGTTAGCTTGAAGAATTCACAAATATATTCCTTATCCATCCTCTTACAGTCTTAGGATCATATCTTATTTGTAAGTGCATCACCTCTGAAACTTCTGTTCAAGGTGGTATGTGGCTCTGAGGATTAACTAGAGTTGTTCTTGTACAAAATTAGAGTCCGCATTACCTGGAATTCCTCGGACGGCTTGATGATGGCTGTCTGTCTGAACCAGGTGACGGTGGGGCGAGGAGTACCCTTGATCTTGCACACAAACTGAGCTTCCTGACCATCCACCACAGTGACTGGCTCCAGCTTGGTCACCATTTTGGGCAACTCTGATTTCTGTCCCTTCTTCAATTCTGCAAGGAAAAAAATAATGGTGTGTTAAATGTTGTATTGCTTTTGAATCCAGCTAATGTAGAGATCTGTGGCTCAACTTGGAGTCAAATTATAACGTTCCTCTTTTAAAGAAGAATCAAAATGCCTCTACACACAGCACAAGAACATAACACATACTGTCAAAGACTGGAAGTTTATTGGCCTTCTCTTCAATCTTCTTCTCAACATAATGTGTGTAGGACACTTCCTCAGCCAGTAGCTTGGCTGGCACATAGCCTTCCTCCAGTGTAAGGTGCTTCTTGACGAACCACCAGTCGCTGTTGGTCATTTCTACAACACACAATAACAGCTGTCTAGTGGATGATTGCAATATATGTATACCACAACAAAATATTCATCAGAGCAGCAAAAATGATGGTCAAACTTCACATAAAATTTTGTTTCACTGACTGACCTTGCACATACACCTTCTCTCCCTCCACAAGGTGCATGGCGTTCTCCTGCGTGTTGTCAGCGATGTAGGTGGCTGTTGCTCTCAGCTGGTCGCCAGGCTTGACTGAGAGGGGTGGTGGGATTTCCAGTACTGCAAGAAGTAAGGTACATGTCATTTCATCATTCACTTCATAAGCCAACAAGTGGACACTCGAGCGGAGAGAGGAAGGAGATCTTGCTGGCTGCCGTCACAGTAGTGGAGAGCATGAAACTTACTGAAGGCTTGACACTCAGTTTGACCAAATACAACGAAGGAAGTTAGTTTAGTGATCTGTTAATTATAGGATGTTTGAGAAGTCATCATATACCATCATTGTTTTTTATCATTTCTTTCCTTAGAATCCTTCCATGCAGGAGATCTATGACAGTAGTGCCCACAGGATATTCTAAACATATTTAATATTTTATCTGAGCTATATAATTAGCTTCTCAAGTATCCTTTTCTTCTACATATTGATAATAACACATGTAGACAGCATGTGAATTTATTTCAAAGTCAGTTCACCATGACATCGATATATGTATGTTTCATGGTGACAAATGATAAGAAGAGATGTTATTGTGTAAGTAGTACAATATGTAGCAAACAAATATTTTCATGTGAGAGAAGCATGAAAAAAATAATAAGTTTGTGCTGTATCAGTTTTGCCATCACACAGAATGTATAGGATTTCAGTAATGAGGGAGATGGTATTGACTCATCAGTGTATGGTGAGTCTCAACAGCAGTGTGGGAGATATCAAAAGTGACTTACAATATTTGTCACTTCTTCAATTATATGCCTGGAAATTTGGCTGTGTGTATCTTGATGGCAGTTAGTGACTCAGTGTTTCACAAACTTTGCACATGAAGTATTCTGTTCTTTGTTTATCAAGATGAGATCTGTGTTACACTCACTAGGACAACAATAAAGGCATGTGCACATACAATAGTCTACTACAGAGGAACATCTGGGTGGGAAAATCCTCATTATAGTTTTTGATTTTGATAACGTTTACATCTTGTAAGTGTATTTAGTACAAAATTTTGTGGAAATTTAATCCATGTATGAAGCACATAATGATACTTCTGATCTTTATTTGATACCCATAATAAAAGTCTGATTCAGTTGGAGATAAGAGAGTCTTGCTGTTTTGGAACAATTTCAGTTCATCAGCACTTTGAGTTATAAAATATTACAAAAAGAAGTTGCTCTGGAAACAGAAAAAAAATAAAACAAATAAATAAAACTAAAATAATAACAGGCACATAAGAGCATGTGGCCCATTCAGGTTATGTTGGGTCCTCAGGTTATGTTGGGTGAGTAATAGCATGTCAATAGTAAACCATGAATGCTGTTAGGTTGTACCCATGTGTGTGTTTACCTTCTGTTGGTGATTGTGCTGGCACCTTTATGTGCAATTGGACATCCTCTGCAAAGTGTGAGATGAATGTGAACACACTGTATCTTATGTTCAGTGTGGTTATACATCATATGCATCTCCTATGGTAAAAATAATCTACCTTTTATGAAACATGACATGTAAAAATATTCATCAATTACTGTATTATACAAGGATAATAAGAAAATATACTCCTCTACAGTATGCACTTTGCAACTATACAAGTCTATTACCTGAAAAAGAATAACATTAGGTATTAATGCTAAAAAAAATATATATAGAAATTAATGTGAAAACAGAAATAATAATGGCAATCATAATAATAATAATAATAATATTAATAATAATAATAGTAATAATAATAATAATAATAATAATAATAATAATAATAATAATAATAATGATAATGAATGAGAACAATAAAACACTAGAAAATAGAAACAATGAATGCAACACAACTATAAAGGCAGAAGCACCATGCTGAAATAGTAAAAAACATTGAAGAGAAGAAAAGCAAATAAATTGACTGAGTGCTGGCTAGGGATACAAGAGAGAGAGTACTACCTCTCCCACCAAAACCCTGCAGCCTTTCAGTCACAAGCTGAGCCACATCCCAAAGTTGCTCATACCCAAAATACATATAAAATAAGAAAGGCATCAGCTTTAAAGTGAAGCTGATTGGAGAAAGGAGGGCAGACGTGTGAGGGTGACACAATATATTACTTGCCTTGGCTTTCACTGCCTTGGACAAGTAATGTTTTCAAATTGTCACCCACATGTCCACTAATACGACTCGAAACAAAGAGAAATAATGCGAATACATTAAGAGTACAAAGTCATTACGCGTGTTACGTATGGTTAGCGAATAATGGAAATAAAACCCATAACAAAATAGAAATAATAATAACCAAAGTAAAGAACCAAATAATACCGAGGTGAGTATATTAGAAGCGATGAAACCTTTCCAAGTTTTGCTAACCTTGAGTGAAGACCGGAGGCTCTTTGGGTACAGGGGGAGGCTTCACCTTGTGGGTGGTTTCAACTTCCTCCACCTCATGCTTCTCATACCTTCTCTTTGTGAGGTCAAATGTAAACTGAGTTTCACCTTCGTCGCTTGGTTCTTCTTCCTTTGGCCTCTTGGGTTTGATTTTGAAGACTTCTGTGACCACCTCTTCTTCCTCAACGGGCTCAGGTTTCCTTGTAATGGTCACACCTGTCTCCTCCTCCTCCTCTTCCTCGACCTTGTACGCCGGCTTCTTCTTCTTGGGACGCTTGATTTGGAACACTTCCTGGATATCCTCCGGTGACTTTGGCTCTTCCTCTGGCTCTTTAGCTACCTTCTTCTTGATGGTAACCTTCTCCTCACCCTCTTCAGTCACCTTCTTTGGCTTCTTCTTCTTAATCTTGACAGTTTCCTCAGGCACTTCAACCCCATCCTTAAACACCTTCTTGATCACAGTTAGTTCATCTATTTCCTCAATGACAACACCTGGTTCTGGTTCCTCTTCAGCTGGGAGTGTCATTTCTGACTCAAAGGTTTCTTCCACAACAGAGTACTTCTTCTTTGGCCTCTTCATTTTAATCTGCACCTCTTCAGTTGTTTCTTCCCTCTTGAAGTCTTCTGCTGGTTTAATCTTTATCTCCACTTCCTCTGAAATCTCATGTCTTTCTTTTGGTTTTGGTTTTGGCTTCCTCTTGAGGGTGACAGTCTCACTTACTTGGCTAGGTGCTTCTTCCTCTGGCTGTTCTTCTTCCCTTGGCTTTCTCAATGTAAATGCTTCTTCAACCTCTTCCTCAACAACAATTGGCTTCTTCTTCTTTGGCTTCATCTTAATGCTAACTTGTTCTGTCACTTCCTCTTGTACTGTTGGTTCAGGTGATTTTTCTTTGATGGTCACTTCTGTCACCTCTTCCTTAGGTTCCTCTGGCTTCTTCTTTTTGGGTTTCTTAATCGTAATTTGTTCTGTAGGCTCCTCTTTCTCATCTTTAGGCTCTTCAGGCTTCTTAATAACCACTTCTTCTTCCACAGTTTCTTCCTTTTTGGAAATCTTCTTCTTGGGCTTCTTCTTTATAACAACAGTTTCTTCTGGTTCCGGAGATTTTTCCTCAACTTCATCCTTCTTCACTATCACAGTCTCTTCTGATACAACCTCCTCAGTGACAATGGATTTCTTTTTCTTTGGTTTCAACTTGATCTGAACCTCTTCACTCAACTCTTCAATCACCTGTTCCTCTGGTTCTTCTCTGCGGATTGTTACCTCCTCTGTAACTTCCTCAGTCACCTCCTCCTTCTTCTTCTTCTTAGGTTTCAATTTGATAACTTCCTCCTTCACTTCTTCTGGCTCTTCTATCTTCTTAATGACCACTTCTTCGGTAACCTCTTCCTTCTCTGGTTCAGGCTTCTTCTTTGGTTTCTTCTTTATTGTTACTTCTTCAGTAACCTCCTCAACAACAGCTTCTTTAGGCTCCTCAAGCTTCTTCTTCTTAGGTTTCTTCACAGTTACTTCTTGTGTAATCTCCTCCTCAGGTTCCTTCTTCTTCTTGGGCTTCTTGATGACCACAGTTTCCTCTTGTTCTGGGGACTTCTCCTTAACTTCCTCCTCCTTCACTGTGACAGTCTCCTCTGAAATAACTTCCTCAACAATTGACTTCTTCTTCTTTGGTTTCAGCTTGATCTGAACTTCTTCACTTATCTCTTCAATCACCTGCTCCTCTGGTTCTTCCTTGCGTATTGTTACCTCCTCAGCAACTTCCTCAGGCTTCTTCTTCTTGGGTTTTTTCAGTGTAATTTGTTCTGTGGGCTCCTCCTTTTCTTCCTTAGGTTCCTCAGGTTTCTTAAGTACAACCTCTTCCTCTGGTTCTTCCTTTTTGGGAATCTTTTTCTTGGGCTTCTTTAGGACCACAGTTTCCTCTTTTTCAGGTGACTTCTCCTTAACTTCTTCCACCTTCACTGTGACAGTCTCCTCTGAAATAACTTCCTCAACAATGGACTTCTTCTTTGGTTTTAACTTGATCTGAACTTCTTCACTGATCTCTTCAATCACTTGTTCCTCTGGTTCCTCCTTGCGTATTATTACTTCCTCTGCAACTTCCTCAGGCTCCTTCTTCTTCTTCTTGGGCTTCAGCTTGACAACTTCCTCTTTCACTTCTTCCTCCTCTTCTGGTCTCTTCTTCACAATCACTTCTTCAATAACCTCCTCCTTTTCTGGCTCAGGCTTCTTCTTTGGTTTCTTCTTTATTGTTACTTCTTCAGTAACTTCCTCAACAACAGCTTCCTTAGGCTCCTCAAGCTTCTTCTTCTTAGGTTTCTTCACAGTTACCTCTTGTGTAATCTCCTCCTCAGGTTCCTTCTTCTTTTTGGGCTTCTTCTTGATGACCACAGTTTCTTCTTGTTCTGGAGACTTCTCCTTAACTTCCTCCTTAACCTCTACAATCTCCTCTGCAATAACTTCTTCAACAACTGACTTCTTCTTCTTTGGTTTCTTCATGATTGTCACTTCCTCAGTAATCTCCTCAGTGACCTTCTTGGGCTCAATCATTTCTATCACCTCTTCCTCAGCCTTCTTAATGATGACCTCCTCCTCTGGTTCTTCCTTTTTGGGAGCCTTCTTCTTGGGCTTCTTCAGGACCACAGTTTCCTCTTGTTCTGGAGACTTCTCCTTAACTTCCTTCACCTCTACAGTCTCCTCTGAAATAACTTCCTCAGCAATGGACTTCTTCTTTGGTTTCAGCTTGATCTGAACCTCTTCATTTATCTCTTCAACCACCTCTTCTTCCGGTTCTTTGCGCACTATCACTTCCTCTACAACTTCCTCAGACTCCTTTTTCTTTTTCTTGGGCTTCAGCTTGATAACTTCCTCTTTCACTTCTTCTGGCTCTTCAGGTTTCTTCTTCTTTGGTTTCTTCATGATTGTCACTTCCTCAGTAATCTCCTCAGTGACCTTCTTGGGCTCAATCATTTCTATTACTTCTTCCTCAGTCTTCTTAATGATGACCTCCTCCTCTGGTTCTTCCTTTTTGGGAGCCTTCTTCTTGGGCTTCTTCAGGACCACAGTTTCTTCTTGTTCTGGTGACTTCTCTTTAACTTCCTCCACCATGACAGTCTCCTCTGATGTAATTTCCATTTTCACTTCTTCCTCCTCTTCGGGCCTCTTCTTCACAATCACTTCTTCAATAACCTCTTCCTTCTCTGGCTCAGGCTTCTTCTTTGGTTTCTTCTTTATTGTTACTTCTTCAGTAACTTCCTCAACAACAGCTTCCTTAGGCTCCTCAGGCTTCTTCTTCTTAGGTTTCTTCACAGTTACCTCTTGTGTAATCTCCTCCTCAGGTTCCTTCTTCTTCTTGGGCTTCTTCTTGATGACAACAGTTTCTTCTTGTTCTGGAGACTTCTCCTTAACTTCCTCCTTAACCTCTACAATCTCCTCTGCAATAACTTCCTCAACAATTGACTTCTTCTTCTTTGGTTTCTTCATGATTGTCACTTCCTCAGTAATCTCCTCAGTGACCTTCTTGGGCTCAATCATTTCTATCACCTCTTCCTCAGCCTTCTTAATGATGACCTCCTCCTCTGGTTCTTCCTTTTTGGGAGCCTTCTTCTTGGGCTTCTTCAGGACCACAGTTTCCTCTTGTTCTGGAGACTTCTCCTTAACTTCCTTCATCTCTACAGTCTCCTCTGAAATAACTTCCTCAACAATGGACTTCTTCTTCTTTGGTTTCAATTTTATCTGAACTTCTTCACTTATCTCTTCAACCACCTGTTCTTCTGGTTCTTCTTTAACTTCTTCAGGCTCCTTCTTCTTCTTCTTTGGTTTCAGTTTAACAACTTCCTCCTTCACTTCTTCCTCCTCTTCTGGCTTCTTCTTCTTTGGTTTCTTCTTGATTGTAATTTCTTCAGTAATCTCTTCAGTAACCTTCTTGGGCTCAATCACTTCTATAACCTCCTCTTCAGCTTCCTTAACTATTACCTCTTCCTCTACCTTTTCCTTCTTATCTATCTCATCTTCCTCAACCACTTGTACAACCTTCTTTTCCTTCGATGGACCCTTCAGTACTATGACATCTTCTTGGTCAGCTCGAAGAAGCTCCTCTGTTACTGTCACCTTAGCTGTATCTTCCTTAGCCTTAGCTTCTGTGAATGAATCTGGGGCAAGTTCTGTAGATATTTCAAATACTTGAAGGGAATCTTTTCGTCGTGGAATGGTAACAACTGCAGTTTCTTCCTTTTGTTTTGGAGTAGGCATTTCTTGTGTTTGGTCTTCAACTTGTACTTCACTCACTGAGAATGGTTCCTGTGGACTGACAACTGGTTTTGCTGTCTCAGTTTTTGGTTTTTGTTCCTTGATGTCTCCAGGTAACTCCTTGACATTAATTTCTTCAACAGATATAGAGTCTCGTGGTGACCAGATTGACCTAGCTTTTTCTGTTTTTGGTTTCTCTTCTTCTATGTCTTCATGTGATTCCTTTACTGCCACTTCTTCAATAGTGACTGATTGGTGAGGTGCAAACATTGAGGTAGCTTGCTCTATCTGCAACTTGAGCTCCTCCAATGCTCCTGAAATGCCCTTTACTAAGACCTCTTCAACAGAAATAGACTCCTGCTCAGGGAACACTGACACAGCCTTTTCAGACTTTGGTTTTTTATCTGGAAGGTCTGAAGGAGCATCTTTTACTGAAACCTCTTCAATGGATAATGGCTCATGAGGAGATACTGTTGGTACAGCCTTTTCTGTCTTTGGCTTATGGTCAGCAATATCTTCAGGAGCTTCCTTCACTGAGACCTCCTGGACAGCAATGGACTCTTGTTCAGACCACACTGATGTAGCCTTCTCTGTCTTAGGCTTCTTGTCTTTGATTTCTTCTGGCTCCTCTTTGACAGTAACTTCCTCCACAGTAACTGATTCATGAGGTGCTATGGAAGTGGTGGCTTGCTCAGTGGTGAGTTTCAGGTCTTTCAATGAGCCAGGTGCTTCCTTAACAGAAACCTCTTCCACAGAGATTGATTCCTGTTCTGACAGAATCGATGTGGCTTGTTCAGTCTTGGGTTTTTCCTCCTTCACTGTACCAGGAGCTTCTTTGACAGATACTTCCTGAACTGAAACAGATTCTTGTTCTGACCAAACAGAAGTTGCCTTTTCAGTTTTCAGCTTCTGGTCAGCCAGATCAGATGGAGCTTCTTTGACCAAAATTTCCTGGACAGAAATTGACTCCTGTTCTGAAAGGATAGATTTTGCTGTCTCCTCCTTGGGCTTCTTCTCAGCCATATCTCCAAAGGTTTCCTTCACTGTGACCTCTTGTACAGTAATAGATTCATGAGGAGAAACAATGGAAGTGGCTTGTTCTGTCTTTGGCTTCCTGTCCTTCATATCACCAGGAGCTTCTTTAACTGAAACTTCTTCAACAGTGATTGACTCTTGTTCAGACAAAATGGAAGTGGCTTTGTCTGATATGGGTTTCTTCTCAGTAATATCTCCAGAGGTTTCCTTCACTGTGACCTCTTCCACAGTGATAGATTCATGAGGAGAAACAATGGATGTGGCTTGTTCTGTTTTTGGCTTTCCATCTTTCATGTCTCCAGAGGTTTCCTTCACGGTGACCTCTTGTACAGTAATGGATTCATGAGGAGAAATGATGGAAGTGGCCTGTTCTGTCTTCGGCTTGGCTTCTTCCATGGTGCCTGGAGCTTCCTTAACTGATACCTCCTGAACAGAAATGGACTCCTGTTGAGAGAAAATAGAAGTAGCCTGTTCTGTTTTAGGTTTATACTCACTGAAATCAGAGGGAGCCTCCTTGATGGACACTTCCTCCACTGTGAGTGATTCATGTGGAGAGATGACTGAGGTGGCTTGTTCAGTCTTGGGTTTGGCATCTTTCATGGTTCCAGGAGCCTCCTTTACTGACACCTCAGCAACAGAAATGGATTCTTGCTCTGAGAAGATAGATGTTGCCTTCTCAGACTTGGGTTTCTTCTCACTAATGTCTTCTGAAGTTTCCTTCACTGTGACCTCTTGTACAGTGATGGATTCAAGAGGAGAAATGACAGAAGTGGCCTGCTCTGTCCTGGGCTTGGCTTGTTGCATGGTGCCTGGAGCTTCCTTGACTGATACCTCCTGAACAGAAATGGACTCCTGCTCTGACCAAATGGAAGTAGCTTTCTCTGATTTAGGTTTATGCTCACTCAATTCAGAAGGAGATTCTTTGACTGATACTACCTGCACTGAAAGAGACTCATGAGGGGTAATAACTGAGATAGCCTGCTCAGTCTTGGGTTTGGCATCCTTCATAGTTGCAGGAGCCTCCTTTACTGACACCTCTGCAATAGAAATTGATTCTTGTTCAGATAAGATAGATGTAGCTTTGTCTGATTTGGGTTTATGTTCAGTGATGTCTGCAAAGGTTTCTTTAGCTGTAACCTCCTGAATTGTGAGAGACTCATGTGGAGAGACAGTGAATGTGGCCTGTTCAGTCTTGGTTTTTCTGTCCTTCATGTCACCGTGAGATTCTTTAACTGACACCTGGTGTACAGATATGGATTCTTGTTCTGAGAGAATGGATGTAGCTTTTTCTGTTTTGGGTTTCTTTTCTGTAATGTCTCCAGAAGTCTCCTTGACTGTAACCTCATGTACAGTGAGAGACTCGAAAGGAGAAATTTTGGACATGGCCTGTTCTGTTTTGGGTTTAGTGTCATCAAAATCACCAGGAGTTTCTTTAACTGTAACTTCTTCTACATTTAGAGATTCATGAGGAGATATGATGGAAGTGGCTTGTTCTGTCTTTGGCTTGGCCTCTTCTATGTCACCATGAGCCTCCTTGACTGTCACCTCTTGTACAAAGATGGACTCTTGTTCGGATAAGATGGAAGTTGCTTTGTCTGTCTTTGGTTTCTTCTCGCTAATGTCCCCAGAGCTTTCCTTCACTGTGACCTCTTGTACAGTGATGGATTCGTGAGGAGAGATTATGGAAGTGGCCTGTTCTGTCTTGGGCTTGGCTTGCTCCATGGTGCCTGGAGCTTCCTTGACTGATACCTCCTGAACAGAAATGGACTCCTGCTCTGACAAGATTGAAGTAGCCTGTTCCTTTTTAGGCTTACATTCATTAAAGTCAGAAGGAGCTTCCTTGATGGACACTTCCTCCACTGTGAGTGGTTCATGTGGAGAGATGATTGAAGTGGCTTGCTCAGTCTTGGGTTTCATATCCTTTACTTCACCAGGAGCCTCCTTTACTGACACCTCCTGTACAGAGATTGATTTCTGCTCAGACCAAATGGAAGTTGCCTTTTCTGTCTTTGGCTTATGGTCAGCAATATCTTCAGGAGCTTCCTTCACTGAGACCTCCTGGACAGCAATGGACTCTTGTTCAGACCACACTGATGTAGCCTTCTCTGTCTTGGGCTTCTTATCTTTGATTTCTTCTGGCTCCTCTTTGACAGTAACTTCCTCCACAGTAACTGATTCATGAGGTGCTATGGAAGTGGTGGCTTGCTCAGTGGTGAGTTTCAGGTCTTTCAATGAGCCAGGTGCTTCCTTAACAGAAACCTCCTCCACAAAGATTGATTCCTGTTCTGACAGAATCGATGTGGCTTGTTCAGTCTTGGGTTTTTCCTCCTTCACTGTACCAGGAGCTTCTTTGACAGATACTTCCTGAACTGAAACAGATTCTTGTTCTGACCAAACAGAAGTTGCCTTTTCAGTTTTCAGCTTCTGGTCAGCTAGATCAGATGGAGCTTCTTTGACCAAAATTTCCTGGACAGAAATTGACTCCTGTTCTGAAAGGATAGATTTTGCTGTCTCCTCCTTGGGCTTCTTCTCAGCCATATCTCCAAAGGTTTCCTTCACTGTGACCTCTTGTACAGTAATAGATTCATGAGGAGAAACAATGGAAGTGGCTTGTTCTGTCTTTGGCTTCCTGTCCTTCATATCACCAGGAGCTTCTTTAACTGAAACTTCTTCAACAGTGATTGACTCTTGTTCAGACAAAATGGAAGTGGCTTTGTCTGATATGGGTTTCTTCTCAGTAATATCTCCAGAGGTTTCCTTCACTGTGACCTCTTCCACAGTGATAGATTCATGAGGAGAAACAATGGAAGTGGCTTGTTCTGTCTTTGGCTTCCTGTCTTTCATGTCACCATGAGATTCCTTCACTGTGACCTCTTGTACAGAAATTGATTCCTGTTCAGACAGAATAGAAGTTGCTTTGTCTGTCTTTGGTTTCTTATCAACAACCTCTCCAGAGGTTTCCTTAACAGTAACTTCTTGTACATTTACAGATACATGAGGGGCAATAATTGATGTGGCTTGTTCTGTCTTTGGCTTGGCCTCTTCTATATCACCATGAGCCTCTTTGACTGTGATCTCTTGTACAAAGATGGACTCTTGTTCGGATAAGATGGAAGTTGCTTTGTCTGTCTTTGGTTTCTTCTCACTAATGTCACCAGAGGTTTCCTTCACTGTGACCTCTTGTACAGTGATGGATTCATGAGGGGAAACAATGGAAGTGGCTTGTTCTGTTTTTGGTTTCCTGTCTTTCATGTCACCATGAGATTCCTTCACTGTGACCTCTTGTACAAAGATGGGCTCTTGTTCAGACAGAATAGAAGTTGCTTTGTCTGTCTTTGGTTTCTTCTCACTAATGTCTCCAGAGGTTTCTTTCACTGTGACCTCTTGTACAGTGATGGATTCATGAGGAGAAATGATGGAAGTGGCTTGTTCAGTCTTGGGCTTGGCTTGCTCCATGGTGCCTGGAGCCTCCTTGACTGATACCTCCTGAACTGAAATGGACTCCTGTTCTGACAAAATTGAAGTAGCCTGTTCCTTTTTAGGTTTATGTTCACTGAAGTCAGTGGGAGCCTCTTTGATGGATACTTCCTCCACTGTGAGTGATTCATGTGGAGCAATGCCCAAAGTGGCTTGTTCAGTCTTGGGCTTGGCATCCTTCATGGTTCCAGGGGCCTCCTTTACTGACACCTCGGCAACAGAAATGGATTCTTGCTCTGAGAAAATAGATGTCGCCTTCTCAGACTTGGGTTTCTTCTCGCTAATGTCTCCTGAAGTTTCCTTCACTGTGACCTCTTGTACAGTGATGGATTCATGGGGAGAAACAATGGAAGTGGCCTGTTCTGTCTTTGGCTTCCTGTCTTTCATGTCACCATAAGATTCCTTCACTGTGACCTCTTGTACAGAAATTGATTCCTGTTCAGAAAGAATAGAGGTTGCTTTCTCTTTCTTTGGTTTTCTGTCAGCAACTTCTCCAGGAGTTTCCTTGACAGTAACTTCTTGTACAGTCACTGATACATGAGGAGAAATTATTGAAATTGCTTGTTCAGTCTTTGGTTGGGTGTCTTTGACATCACCATGAGCTTCCTTGACTGTCACTTCTTGTACAAAGATGGATTCTTGTTCAGATAAAATAGAGGTGGCTTTGTCTGTCTTTGGCTTCTTTTCAGATATATCTCCAGAAGTTTCCTTCACTGTGACCTCTTGCACAGTGATAGATTCATGAGGAGAAATGATGGAAGTGGCCTGTTCTGTCTTTGGCTTCCTGTCTTTCATGTCACCATGAGATTCCTTCACTGTGACCTCTTGTACAGAAATTGATTCCTGTTCAGACAGAATTGAAGTTGCCTTGTCTGTTTTAGGCTTCCTCTCAGCAATGTCTCCAGAAGTTTCCTTCACTGTGACCTCTTGTACAGTGATAGATTCATGAGGAGAAACAATGGAAGTGGCTTGTTCTGTCTTTGGCTTCCTGTCTTTCATATCACCATGAGATTCCTTCACTGTGACCTCTTGTACAAAGATGGACTCTTGTTCAGATAAGATGGAAGTTGCTTTGTCTGTCTTTGGTTTCTTCTCACTAATGTCACCAGAGGTTTCCTTCACTGTGACCTCTTGTACAGTGATGGATTCATGAGGGGAAACAATGGAAGTGGCTTGTTCTGTTTTTGGTTTCCTGTCTTTCATGTCACCATGAGATTCCTTCACTGTGACCTCTTGTACAAAGATGGGCTCTTGTTCAGACAGAATAGAAGTTGCTTTGTCTGTCTTTGGTTTCTTCTCACTAATGTCTCCAGAGGTTTCTTTCACTGTGACCTCTTGTACAGTGATGGATTCGTGAGGAGAAATGATGGAAGTGGCCTGTTCTGTCTTGGGCTTGGCTTGCTCCATGGTGCCTGGAGCCTCCTTGACTGATACCTCCTGAACAGAAATGGACTCTTGTTCTGACAAAATTGAAGTAGCCTGTTCCTTTTTAGGTTTATGTTCACTGAAGTCAGTGGGAGCCTCTTTGATGGATACTTCCTCCACTGTGAGTGATTCATGTGGAGCAATGCCCAAAGTGGCTTGTTCAGTCTTGGGCTTGGCATCCTTCATGGTTCCAGGGGCCTCCTTTACTGACACCTCGGCAACAGAAATGGATTCTTGCTCTGAGAAAATAGATGTCGCCTTCTCAGACTTGGGTTTCTTCTCGCTAATGTCTCCGGAAGTTTCCTTCACTGTAACCTCTTGTACAGTGATGGATTCATGGGGAGAAACAATGGAAGTGGCCTGTTCTGTCTTTGGCTTCCTGTCCTTCATGTCACCATGAGATTCCTTCACTGTGACCTCTTGTACAGAAATTGATTCCTGTTCAGACAGAATGGAAGTTGCTTTGTCTGTCCTTGGTTTCTTCTCAGTGATGGCTCCAGAGGTTTCCTTCACTGTGACCTCTTGTACAGTGATGGATTCATGAGGAGAAACAATGGAAGTGGCTTGTTCTGTTTTTGGTTTCCTGTCTTTCATGTCACCATGAGATTCCTTCACTGTGACCTCTTGTACAAGGATGGGCTCTTGTTCAGACAGAATAGAAGTTGCTTTGTCTGTCTTTGGTTTCTTCTCACTAATGTCTCCAGAGGTTTCTTTCACTGTGACCTCTTGTACAGTGATGGATTCGTGAGGAGAAATGATGGAAGTGGCCTGTTCTGTCTTGGGCTTGGCTTGCTCCATGGTGCCTGGAGCCTCCTTGACTGATACCTCCTGAACAGAAATGGACTCTTGTTCTGACAAAATTGAAGTAGCCTGTTCCTTTTTAGGTTTATGTTCACTGAAGTCAGTGGGAGCCTCTTTGATGGATACTTCCTCCACTGTGAGTGATTCATGTGGAGCAATGCCCAAAGTGGCTTGTTCAGTCTTGGGCTTGGCATCCTTCATGGTTCCAGGGGCCTCCTTTACTGACACCTCGGCAACAGAAATGGATTCTTGCTCTGAGAAAATAGATGTCGCCTTCTCAGATTTGGGTTTCTTCTCGCTAATGTCTCCTGAAGTTTCCTTCACTGTGACCTCTTGTACAGTGATGGATTCATGGGGAGAAACAATGGAAGTGGCCTGTTCTGTCTTTGGCTTCCTGTCTTTCATGTCACCATGTGATTCCTTCACTGTGACCTCTTGTACAGAAATTGATTCCTGTTCAGACAGAATGGAAGTTGCTGTTTCTGTCTTAGGTTTCTTTTCAGAAATATCTGATGGTGCTTCTTTTACTGATATTTCCTGTACAGTAATTGATTCAAGTGGTGCTATAACTGATGTAGCCTGCTCTTCCTTGGGCTTGGCATCCTTCATGGTGCCAGGTGCTTCCTTCACTGATACCTCTTGAATAGAAATTGATTCATACTGTGAAAGAATTGATGTAGCCACCTCTGACTTGGGCTTCTTTTCAGATATATCCTGTGGTGCTTCCTTGACTGCAACTTCTTGAACTGAGAATGATTCGAGAGTCGAGAATATTGAGGTAGCCTGTTCAGTCTTGGGTTTCATGTCCTGCATTGAGCCTGAAGTCTCCTTAACAGAAACTTCATGAACAGAGATAGATTCTTGAGGAGAAAATACAGATATTGCCTGCTCAGTTTTAGGCTTAGCATCCTTGATATCCCCAGGTGCTTCCTTGACTGATACTTCTTGAATAGTTAGGGACTCAAGAGGAGCAATAATTGATGTAGCTGTAACACTCTTTGGTCTTGATTCATCCACAGATCCAGGGGCTTCCTTAACTGATATTTCTTCAATTGAAATGGACTCCTGTTCAGGTAATACTGATTTAGCTGTTTCTGCTTTTGGCAGCTTAATGGCCTTCTCTTCTGTCACAGTTTCAACGACAACTTCCTGAGATCCTGAGACATGTGTAGCCTGTTCCAGTACAATCTTACCTGTAGCCAGAATGTGTTGTTCAGGTTTTATTATGCCTGGAAGTATGTCAGGATGTTGTTGAGTGACTTGTGTAGAAATGTGTGGTGTGAAATTAAGTTTAGCGTGAGTGGTACCTGAAACGTCGAGTGTAGAAACACTACCCTCCTGTTCACCAATGTCAGGATGGGCAACGTTGGCCAAATGCATGGGAGTGATCACTGGTTTGGCTTTTACATTGTGTACAAATGGTTTTTCACTAACATAAGATTCTTCCTTCATTTCTGCATTAATTTCTGACACTGACACTGACTGCATTTCTTCAACACTTGGAATGGCCATTTTGCCTTCCTCTTTCTTTTCAGATAAGATGTTTCCAGCTTCACTAATGTCGTGCTGCAACACCTCTGCAGCTTGCTGTGTGTTCAGAGTTAGGGTTGCAGTTTTCTTTTCAATCACTTCACTATCAGCCAGTTTCTGCAGGCTGTCTGCAGGTTCAACATTAGTAGAGACTGCCACAACGTGACCAGACACTCGAGCGGCTGCATTGATTTTTGACAGTTCGGGGGCAACAGTATCAAAAGTGTTTTCAGACTCGTGTATTTGGACTTCCTGCACTTGAACTGTATCCTGAGGAATAACATCAGGCCTGGCTCTGCTTCTTGGCGCTTGCCTTTCAAAGCGTTTGGTGATAGGATCTTCAGTTTGTGTCTCTGTGATGAGCAAAGACCAAAACCCAGGTGTTTGGAACTCCTTGGGGACAATGGAAATGGTCTTCTCTCCTTCGTACTCTTCTTCCTTGTGATGCACCATGGCTTCACTAATTGAGGCAGCACTGTGGAGCTCATGGCTGGGGTTAGCTTGCTCTTCCTTCAGTTCTTCCAAAGTGAGAGTGTGTGTGCTTGAATCTGCTGTTACCTCGGATACAGTAAGAGGTTGCAGTGGCTGTATCATATCAGACTCCAAAGAGACAGTTCCTGGCTTTTCTAGTTCAAGTATTCCTTCCTTATCCTTGGTTTCTGTCTCAATTACAGACACAGCTGTCTGAGGGATAAAGAATGGCTTGACCTGTGACTCGATTGGTTTCTGTTCTTGAAGGTCCTTTATGGGGGACTCAGATCGTGTTTCACTAATTTGGAGAGGTGCCTTTGCACTTTCAAATTCTACTTTAGCAAGATCTTCTGTTGGTTTTTCTTGTACATAGATACCTTCCTTTTCATTGATCCCCACATCACAGGATGAGGCAATCTTGTGGGCAAAGAGGGACACTGATGCAGATTCTGAGGGCTGAACTTTGTCTGCAGCCAACTCTGACACACTTGAAGCTATGCATGTTTCCTGCACAACCAGTGGAATATTTGGTGCTTCTGTCTGGCTTGCAAGAGATATTGTAGGGAGTTTACTGGGTTCATGTATTCCTTCCCTTTCATGGAGTATGACTTCTGATACAGTGGCAGTTCTTGTGGAAACCAGTGAACCTGTTCCTTCTTCCGTCTTAGGCTTGGGAGCAGGTTTAAGTTCTGTTGTGGAAGAGTGTGGCTGGACTTCTGAGACAGTGATGGCTTCTCCTGTACTGATACTGCCTTCTGCCAGTTGAGTTTCAGGCTTTTCTTCCTTGTACACTCCTTCTCGTTCATTTGTTATGATGCCAGATGACAGAGCCACTTTTGTTGCCTGTGTAAGCTCTATCTTAGCATTCTCCATAGTAGGTGCAGGCTTCTCCAGCATCTTTCCAATTGCCTCTTCACTTTCTATTTCTGTCACAAGAAGTGGTTCCAGTCCTCCATTTATTTTGGACTTAAGCTGCAGTGGAGTAGGTTTTGGTTCAGTAAATGAACTTTCCTTCTCATGAGTATCTGTCTCCTGTACTGACACTGCCTTCTTTTCCTCAAACCCTGTTGTTGCTTCTCTAGACTGAGGCTTTTCTGGAGCAGGCAAGTCTTTCACAGATGAAGCAGCACAGACCTCCTGAGTGACAGCAGATGGCATGCCCTCCACCATGTCAGTCTTGGCAGTGATCAATGGCAGTTTGTCTGGACTGTACTCTTCCTCTACCTGTGCAGTCTCAATTTCAGTGACAGCTGTGGCATGATAGCCCTTCAAGTCAACAGAAGCAATTTCTCCCAGAGGTGCTTCAATTATGAAATCTTGTGTGCTGTCTTGAACTGTGCTCTGTGTTATGTGTAAGGCTTCATGACCTGGGAGTTGTTCTAGACTTGCAACATGGGAGAATCTTGGAATTTCTTTGAATTCTTCCTCTTTGAAGTTGACTGAAACTTCCGAGACTCGTACAGACTTCTGAGGGATGATTGAGGCACTGGCCATATCTGAGGAAGGTTTGCTCTCTTTCAGATCCCTGAGTGGGGATTGAGCCTTAACTTCTCTAACTTCAATGGAGTATTCACTGCATTCCACTGTTCCTTCCAACTTTACATCTGCTGTCTTAGCAGGCTGGAAGTCCTTCTCTTTCTGATGAGTTTGAGACTCAAGTATTTCAAGAGCCTTTTGTGGAATGAAACTAGATTTAGCTTTACTAGTAAAAAGCTCTGGTTTGCTTAGTTCATCAACTGGTAGCTGAACTTCTGTGTCTGAAACTGCAATTGGATAGAATGCATTCATGTCTATTCCCTCAGCAAACTCCTCTTTGGGTTGCTTGATCTTCAGAGGAGCTTCACTTTCTTGGACTTGTGAAGATGAAATAACAATAGAAGTATTCTTGGAGTGAATAACTTCAGCATGTTCTTCTGTCAACTTTGGCTTAGTCAGCTCACGGATGGGAGACTCTGCCTTCACTTCAGATACAGCAAGTGCTTCCCTCTTGTCATCAGTCTGAGTTGCATGAACCATTGCTGGTTTGTCTGATTTGTATTCCTTATATGTGTCATGCTGCTGAGTCTCAAGGATGCTGAGTGGTACGCTCTCCATCATGGAGGTTTTGGCAGTCTGCTCTTGATCAATGCGAGACTTCCAGGTGGCGGCATCTTCCTGCACATCATGGCCATGGACAGTCAGCGGCTGCAGGGGTTGCTCCTGTGATGGCTTTCCTTGTTGTTGCAAAGCAGTCGGCTGAGTGAAGACATCTTCCTTATCAGCCTTGAAGGTCTCAGATACATGAATATGCCTGTGTTCTTGTACATTTGGCTTGGCCTTCTCAAAGGATTCGCTCACTTTTTCCCATGGTTTTGTGCCTTCTTCTGGCTTTGTCTCAGCAATCATTACTGCTTCTGCTTCTTTCCTAACAGTTGTCTGTTTGGTCATTGCTGATTTTGGAGCCTTTGACTGGTACTGATCCTCTGCATCATGGACCAGAACCTCCTCTGTGAGTGCAACACTTTGCCCTTCAACACCACACTTCAGGTTCTGATACTTTCTGTCTGCTTTCTTAAGGTCTTCAATGGTCTCATGAGCCATTTGTTCAGTAACCTCCAGTGTGTGCTGAGCATCCTGGCCTAAGAGCTTGGCTTTATGTGTAGTTTTCAAGAAATCTGATAAGTTAGCTGTGGATTCTTCAGTCCTGTGGTCAAGTGTTGTTATGGCTTGTAAAGGCTCAACTCTGCCAACAGCCTCCTGAGTATGTATCTTTTCTGCCTCAAATTGAGTGCTTCCTTCCTTCAAGTACACCTCTGAGACTGAGAGGGAGTCATGTTCCATAACAATGAGTTGTTCCTCAGCAGAGTCTGCGGTTGCCCTGGCAGGTCGTTTCAGAGGCGCTGGCTGCTCTTCTGAAAGCCTCTCAGTTATCACAAGTGAATCCTGTAAGTCTTCTGTGACATTTGCTTTAACCTTTTCAGTTTCATCTTCTTGGAAGGTTCCACAAGAATCTGCTAAGTTTGTATCTGTGACCTGTAAAGAGACAGAGGGAATCACATTTGGTTTGATGGTCTGTGTTTTGAAAGGCACCTTGTGACCTTCATGCCAAGGAGCTGGCTCTTCTTGTGCAATATTCTCAGTCACAGTGAGAGAAGCTCGAAGATCTTCAGTGACCTTTGCCTTTACTTCTTCACCTTTTTCTGTTTTTAGAATTGTGTATGAGTCTTCCACTTTAGTGTCTGTGACTGTAAGTGGCTGAGATGACACAAAGTCAGGTTGAATGGTCCGTGTCTTGAAGGGCACCTTCTCTCCCTCCTTCCATGGAGTAGGCTCCTCTTGTGCAATGTTCTCTGTCACAGTCAGAGAAGTTCTCAGATCCTCAGTAACCTGTGCCTTCACCTCTTCACCCTTTTCTGGCTTCAAAATACTGTATGAGTCTTCCACCTTCGTGTCTGTGACTGTAAGTGGCTGTGATGAGACCAGATCAGGCTGAATTTTGTGTGTTTTGAAAGGCACTTTCTCTCCCTCCTTCCATGGAGTTGGTTCCTCATGGGTAATGTTCTCTGTCACAGTCAGGGAAGTTCTTAGATCTTCAGTAACCTTTGCCTTTACTTTTTCACCCTTGTCTGGCTTTAGAATACCGTAGGAATCTTCCACCTTAGTGTCTGTGACTGTAAGTGGCTGTGATGAGACAAAATCTGGTTGAATACTCTGTGTTCTGAATGGCACCTTTTCACCTTCTTTCCAGGGTGTTGGCTCTTCATGGGCAATATTTTCTGTTATGGTGAGTGAAGACCTCAAATCTTCAGTAACATTTGCTGTCACTTCTTCACCCTTTTCTGTCTTCAAAATACTGTAAGAGTCTTCCACCTTGGTGTCTGTGACTGTGAGTGGCTGTGAAGACACAAAATCAGGCTTAATGCTCTGCGTTTTGAAGGGCACCTTTTCACCTTCTTTCCATGGAGTTGGCTGCTCATGGGTAATGTTCTCTGTTACAGTCAGAGAAGTTCTCAGATCTTCAGTAACCTTTGCCTTTACTTCTTCACCCTTGTCTGGCTTCAAAATGGTGTATGAGTCTTCCACTTTGGTGTCTGTGACTGTGAGTGGTTGTGAAGATACAAAGTCAGGCTTAATACTTTGTGTTTTGAAGGGCACCTTCTCTCCCTCCTTCCAGGGTGTTGGTTCTTCATGGGTAATATTCTCTGTCACAGTCAGAGAAGTTCTTAGATCCTCAGTAATGCTTGCCTTTACCTCCTCACCCTTCTCTGTCTTTAGGATAGAATATGAGTCTTCCACCTTGATGTCTGTTACTGTGAGTGGCTGTGATGAGACAAAATCAGGGTGAATATTATGTGTCTTGAAGGGCACCTTTTCACCTTTGCGCCAGGGTGTTGGTTCTTCATGGGCAATGTTCTCTGTTACTGTTATAGAAGTTCTTAGATCCTCAGTAACCTTTGCCTGTACCTCTTCACCTTTCTCTGTTTTAAGAATAGAGTACGAGTCTTCCACCTTGGTGTCTGTGACTGTAAGTGGCTGTGAAGACACGAAATCAGGCTTAATGCTCTGAGTTTTGAAGGGCACCTTCTCTCCCTTTTGCCAGGGTGTTGGTTCTTCATGGGTAATGTTTTCTGTCACAGTCAGGGAAGTTCTCAGATCTTCAGTAACTTTTGCTTTTACCTCTTCACCCTTGTCTGGTTTTAAAATGCTGTAAGAGTCTTCCACCTTGGTGTCTGTGACTGTAAGTGGCTGTGATGAGACAAAATCAGGCTTAATGCTCTGAGTTTTGAATGGCACCTTTTCACCTTCTTTCCAGGGTGTTGGCTCTTCATGGGCAATGTTTTCTGTTATGGTTAGTGAAGACCTCAAATCTTCAGTAACCTTAGCTGTCACTTCTTCACCCTTCTCTGTCTTCAGAATACTATATGAATCTTCCACCTTAGTGTCTGTAACTGTAAGTGGCTGTGAAGACACCAAATCTGGTTTAATGCTCTGTGTCGTGAAGGGTACCTTTTCACCTTTACGCCAAGGTGTTGGCTCTTCATGGGCAATATTTTCTGTTACTGTCAGAGAAGTTCTTAGATCTTCAGTAATATTTGCTGTCGCTTCTTCACCCTTCTCTGTCTTCAGAATAGAGTACGAGTCTTCCACCTTTGTGTCTGTGACCGTGAGTGGCTGTGATGAGACCAGATCTGGTTTGATGCTCTGTGTTTTGAAGGGCACTTTCTCTCCTTTCTGCCAGGGTGTTGGCTCTTCATGGGCAATGTTTTCTGTCACAGTTAGTGAAGTCCTCAAGTCCTCAGTAACTCTTGCCTTCACTTCTTCGCCCTTTTCTGGTTTCAGAATAGAGTACGAGTCTTCCACCTTGGTATCTGTGACTGTGAGTGGCTGTGATGATACAAAATCAGGCTTAATACTTTGAGTTTTGAAGGGCACCTTCTCTCCCTTTTGCCAGGGTGTTGGTTCTTCATGGGCAATGTTCTCTGTCACAGTCAGAGAAGTTCTTAGATCCTCAGTAACCTTTGCCTTCACCTCTTCTCCCTTTTCTGGTTTCAGAATAGAGTACGAGTCCTCCACCTTGGTGTCTGTGACTGTGAGTGGCTGTGATGAGACCAGGTTTGGTTTGATGGTTTCTGTCTTGAAAGGCACTTTTTCACCTTTGCGCCATGGTGTTGATTGTTCCTCTGCAATCTTTTCAGTAACAGTAATTGAGTCCAACAAGTCTTCTTTAATTGTTGCTTTTGCTTCTTTTCCTTTTTCGGTTGTCAAAGAAATGCAAGTGTCTTCAGCTTTAGTGTCTGTTACCTGAAGTGGCTGTGAAGCCACAAATTCAGGAGTAATACTGATAGACTTTTTCAGATGGATCTTTTCTCCTTGTATCCATGGACCTGTTTGTTCCTCGGGGCGATTTTCTGTTACAGTCAGTGAATCTTTGACATCCTCAGTAACAATTTCCTTTGCCTTTTCTTTCTTAGGCTTTGGCTTTTCAAATACTGTTGCTTCTTCCAGTGATACTTCAATAGTCTCACTTCTCTCCCTGGATGGCGTTCGCATGAGCTTTTTGGTTATATCCTCAGACTCTGTTTCTGTGGATATCATGGAAGGAATAATTGTTGAGTTTACAGTTTGATCTTGTATTGTATTGTGTTGGTGGTGTGTGGAAACATGAACCTGGATGACACTAGACACAGGGACAACAGGTTGGACAGCTGTTGAAGAGATTACCATCATATTTGAAGAATCCCTTATTTGAGGTTCAGGGAAAGAAGATATGTGTGACTGAGCCTGTAATGTTGGTGCCTCTTTTGTGCATATGTTCTCACCAAAATCAATCTGATCACTCCTCTCGCTCTCATTATCTTCCTCTACTCGAATAGTGCGCGATCTCAAGTCAGGGTATGACGGTGATGGTCCCACAAATGTCAGTGTTTCTAATACGCTCACTCTCTCAAATTCAAATTTAGACAGTTTGGCTTGACATTTTATGACCTGAGGAATTGGTTTGAGCTCTTCAAGGAACACCTCATTGTTACCACACTCCTCATGATACCTTTCAATTTTTTCAGTCTGAATTGCTGATTGATCACGATGAGTGTTGGATTCCATCTCTGGAATGTGAATGGTGGGAATATTAAGATTTATCTTGCATGCTAAATTAACTTTACTATTGTCTACTCTAAAATCCTCTCATTCCACACCTGTGCTGCTGATGCCTGAGGGGCGGATGTGTGTTTGTCAGTCCGTGCGACCACGTTACTTGACGCCCCTGACAGAGATCTCACGCACTAGTGTCTCTTTCATTTAAAGTGAATCAAACTTGTATTTTACTGTTTCTGAGGCCCAACGACAAGATTTGTGGAGGGAGTCTCAACCATATATTCATCCCTTTTCTTCTAGTATGAATGTATTGGTAAACATATAGTGTGTACCTTTCTCTAACATAATTTAGCATCACCCAGTGTGTTGTGCATGTTGAGTTGTCTGAATTCTGAGTGATTAACCAATCCCTTTTAAGAAATAAAGTGGCACTGTCTGAAGTCTTACAGGACAGTTGCAACAGCATGGCCATGGCAACACTGACAGTTCTGTGCAGTAGGATACACAAAGGCTGTTTATGGTTTGTAATGCATGAACAATAATCAAATGTTTAAAGTTGGTATCTTAATAAAGGAAGGGGTGTCTTTCCTATTAAAACATAAATTTCTGGATAAGCAGGTGATATGCAGTTGATCTTTTTGAGCATATAACAGTAGGAGTGGAGTAAAGATAAGGTGTCTCAAAAAGTAATAAAGTTTGATTTACAGTCTTGTCGGCAGAAATTTACAACGGATTAAAGGCTATGATTTCTCTTCTGGATATTTCAGCTATTAAACTACCAATTATCAATTCTCACTCAAGAAAAGATGATGTATACAAATAGAATCTAAAATAAAATATCATAGACTGAATTCTCTCACAGATTAAATTAAGAAAAACCATTGCCATAAGTATATTTTCAGGATAATTTTTATTATAAGTATACTTATCCTTCATGGCTTTGTGTTTCAGAGATCAGGTATTCAGGGATAAATGTAGAGACCATCCTAAGTGAATTCCAAGTGTGAAAGAAATGATAATTGATATTCTTGTTCCCTGTGTTGCAGGAGAAGATATGAAGTTGAAGACTAACACAGTCATCATCAGAAACAAGAGTTGAGGAAAAGGTAAGGCGGTTGTTAATCAAACGGCATGACAGAAAGGCATTTTGCTTATTTTCTAGGTTCTTGGATTGTTGGATGAAGCAAGGAATTCCACTTTTCATCAAAATCAAAAATAAATTTTGCATTTTAGTATTAATGTAACATTACTTTATTGTAGTGCAATGTATTTGTCCAAGTCCATAAATGATGTAACCTCTTTAACATGTACAGGTAACAATAAGCACTATACCATCTTCATTCAAATATCACTTGTGAATCTAGATGGGGCTTATTACACAGCAGCTGTTGGATTACTGGACCAAGGTGTCTTACTGGTAGATAGATCTTACATTCTGGTGACTAATTTTTCTTTTTCTCCAGCAGCAAATAAGACAGTCATAAAGTGTCCATGTCAAAATAACAAACACAGCCAAAGAAGGTAAAAAAAGAAAATTCATCAACTGATGTTGCAACAGTGGTAGTATTTACAAGTTGGATTCTAAATAATTCAGTTTCTAGTAGACATTATAATACAAGAAAGAATTAGGAAGGTATTTTATTTTACTAATGTAAAGATAAATGCAGAAACACTGTTGAAGTGGCATTATTGTCTTGTATGAGCAATGTGAAATACAATGCTCTTTTTCAAATGATCCTGACTGATCATCAAAATCTGTTGGAAAACATTTGCACTCTTCACTGAATTCAGAAACCAAGTGTAAGCAAAACTATTCCTGTGCTGAATTTCATATAATTCACTATGAAACCTTAAATCTAGTGATGTGATTTCTTTTTTTGTATTTTTCTACCTCCATGGATTTGTATGAATTTTAAGACTAACATTTAATGGATAAAATAAAAAATCAGGGAGTCAGTTTTAATTTATGAAAAATACTGAATATGCATCCAAGAACAAGGAAAATGTGCATCATGCTAATACTTTTAACTCAAATGCATTGGAATTGTTCTGTAATTGCCTACATTTTACTCGGACTGTACCAGACCTTCATTCATGCTCTGCCTTTCATTGACTGTGTCAGATATTATATACAAACAAGTATGGTCACAGTAGACAGGATAAAAGGTTCATGGTATTCCAACTGTCCTTGAAATAACAGAAAAGGAAATTCAGACAACAAACAATGTTTCTGTAACACTTGCTAAATGTATGTATGGATGTAGAGCAATCCTTCCCTCTCTGTAATGACGTGTGTTTCCTACATGTAGTGAATGCAGGAAAGCTTGACAAAAGTAGGTCATGTGAGGAAGGGGTCAGGAGCAGAGTAATGACAGTATGGACAAAAGGATCAAAGTGCCTAGTGAGAAGACCTGAAGACAGCCCCTTTATACTTGCCTGTGCAGGTGATGGAAGTTAGCGAGGAGGATCCGCTGGTTTGGCCTCAGACACAGCTGGTAGATTTATTTTCTTGTGATGTTTGTGTCCTGGTTATTGAATTACGCATTCTTATGATATATTAGGTAACATTGGTGTTGGTCATCACCAAATTATTGAGTATTCACTTTGATTTAGGTTTCAACATTCTTATTTAAAAGAATTATAATTGCATGATTTACTTGAAGGAATTTCTTATTTATATTATGCCACCTTTATTTATATCTAGTTTCAAAATAAATCATAGAAAAAAATTTAGGGACAAAATTCCAACCAATCAACAAAAAAAAGTTTATCATGTTTTACCTTACAATTTTTCCTTTTCAGTTCATTCAAGTATTTCCTTTTGACTTATTGAGTAATTAAAATTCTCTTGAATAACAATCATCTATATTCAGCTCAGGGTAGCATGTCATGGAATTCTTATAATGGAATCCAGATGACACAAAACAAAGCTTTGGCTTTGTAACAGGTTATGAGATGAAGTACATTACAGTCTGGCAGGACTGATGGCAATACCAAGCCACATTTTTGTAAGACTCAGTGGTTGGTCAAAATTTAGATATTGATGGTGCAAGGATGACTGCACTTATTTTCTATTTTATTTAACTTTTTCATTCTTAACAATACCTTTGATCTGCAGCATTAACTCTCACTTTGCAGTGACACCAGCCACTATGGGGTGAGCAACTTCCTCTACAATTCAGCAAGTTCTTTCTCTTAGCCTACAAGACCACACTGCATCAAGAGGAATGTCTCAAAGATTTTAGAGAGAAGAAAACATCAATCCACTCAAGGATAAATATTTCTTTGTCTTCAAGATGGTTGGTTCTTCATCTCATTTATAAACAATTTAATTTATTTAATGCATGCTGATCTTTGTCATATTTGAACATTTGTGCCTTATTATTTTTCATCTCATGAAGATATATTTTCCCATGTTGGTTGCTGGAATAAAATGGGAAATTAAAAATAATAGATTTAAAAACAGACAATTTTTTCTTCACTGAAAATGAAATGAGATCCCTTTTTGTTTTTTTGCTGGCTTCAGTAATACTGCAGCAGTCATCAGTATCAACTCTTGAATGAACTCATGGTAAAATTGTACATGAAAAGAAAATTTAATGTCCCACAAAAAATAGATAAAATAAAGGAAATAAAAGTAAAAAAAATAACAGTAATAAAAATTATAATAATTAGTTAGAGCAGCAGAGAGCTGTAAATTTGTTTAAACATCACTTATGCTAATGCTGTTTAAGTTAGTTGCTTGTATTATTGAAAGAAAGAATGCTGCATAGACAGCAAAATAAATATTATTAAAGTAATAAGATGTAATTAAATCAAATGAGCAGTGCTGTGCCTGAGGCCACCTTATATAGATGTCTGGACCAGAGTGACAACTTCACATGGACAACACAAACATGATCTTACTGGGAACGTTACTACTGTATTGGGGTAGGTGGTTCACAGTACAGTGTGTATTAGCAGTGGTACACAGATATATATATATATATATATATATATATATATATATATATATATATATATATATATATATATATATATATATATATATATATATATGATTTGTAAGGGCCTTGTAAGGTTAAGTTGCTGTAGCCAAAATATAAGTGTGAAAGTATTTATCATAGTTTGATAAAGAATTGGCAGTTGGAGCAGTGTAAGCGTGTGAGTCTGGCAAATTGGATATAAAGTACAATTTATGATGTAAGTTGCAGTGTGTAACCTAAGAATTATCCTGTCCATGCTAGGCTCCAGAAATATCTGTGTGAGGAAGTGTGGCTCTCTCAGTGATTTAAAGTTGTCAGACACAGTTGATTAGGTAACATTTCCTCCACAGATATCTGTACTTGCAAAGACAAAGGCTACTTCCAAGGTTAGCGTTATGAGAGTGTGGTAAGTGGTGCATTAGAAGTGCTCAGCTCATCCAGGGAGGCTTTCTGTCACAGTGGTGGACCTCAGCTTGCCACTGGGAACACCTTGACACTTTAGTGAAGAGCAAGAACTGATGAGCAATGCACACGGGAACACCATGGCAGTCAGTGTAAGAAGCTGCAAAAAAGTAATGGGAAATACAACAAAAATCTTGACTTATATGCTCCTTAAATGTTTTCTATATTTTCTGTGATATGTGGTGCTTTTTCACTTGTTCTTATCAAGCCTTTTTCTTGCTTGTTCCAGAATGCTTTCACTTTCCATGTTTTCACAGTTTTCTTATGTGGCATTCATATGTACACATATACAAATAACTCTTTCATTTGAAATACATGACCGCAAATTGTACACAATGCAGAAGCCAAACCAGCTGAAATCCAAAATGGGTTAGGAAGGTGACAGGAGAGTAGTGCAAGAGAAGAGTCTGTGCAGGTGTGTACAGGTGTGTGAATATGAGCATGCATGACTGAATGAGTGTGTATGTGCACATGTGTCCATGTGTGTGTGTGTGTGTGTGTGTGTGTGTGTGTGTGTGTGTGTGTGTGTGTAGAATTGTACATGCATGCATATGAATGATGAATATTGCTTGAAATTTCCTTTGATATGGGCAGCCAAAGATAGTTACTCTAAATATCAAAACTTGATATAATTGTCTGCCCAAAATACTTTACTCTTTACTAAGGCAATCATAAATGATAACTAATAGTAATGTCAAAAAGTCTTCAAAGTTAAAGAAAATATTCTGATTGCAAGTTTGTGCATAAATGAATGCATATATACATATATATATAATTGATCTAAATTTCAATTAAAATTAGGGTTAAAATTAGTTTCATTAATGTTATAGTTTAAAAATCATGAGAATGTCAGCAGATGGTTACAAAAATTACTTTGAATAGCTAACTGGTTAAGGAGTGGCAAAGTTTCAAACAAATACCACAACAAAAAGTGTTTGATTTTGGTAGAAAAATCATTTGCCAACAGCAATAGCTTGTTAATAAAGCATTATGTGTATGGCCGAGATATTTTGATCACATTGTTCAGTCATCAGGATAGTTATGCTGTCTGGAAATTGAGAATGTTAAGGCGACAACTGGTGCAGAGCCTCCAGAATGAAGGCTGGTGTTCGAAAAGCGTCATGGCAGTTAAGGTGTACTGTTGACCACAGCACAACAGTTACATGTTATGATGCATTCTTTAGGTGTGTTTGCCAGCAGTGCCAACAGTTATAAAGTTACGGTGCATTCTGTGTCACCACAGGATGAAGCTGCAGGGAAAAGTGTATCTGGTGTGGTTAATATACCAGTTAATACATAGCGAGAAGTCACCATGTTTCAGGGTTATGTATATTAACATTAACCAAATTCTCGATGCCAACCTTCAGTAGTTTCAATCGCCTTCCTGATTTTCCTCGTTTTCTTGGCTGAAATAAAAGTTGAAGGTTATGGTTTCCTAAAATAGAAAATTGTAGAAATTATAGTGCACTTTTCTGTGTGCTACACATTTTTCATTACACCACACACTATGTACTTATGAAATACATAATGTGCTCAACTAGAAATAGTAACCTAATTACTATGTCACTCAATACATGAATGTGCACTGTACAGTAGCTACATCTACTGCTTGGACATTAAATTTAGAATCAGTTCTTAAATGTCCACTATCTAAGGTAACAAAATAACACTTACCACAACATCTTGACCTGCAAACTAAAACTCCTGAAATCAATAATGTTATATTGTTTGGGAAACTTACCTTTTCTGTCTGATGTGCATAAAAATTAATGAAGTAAGTTTTATTTTTTACTTTTTTTTATTGGAATCATAATCTATAATAAAATATCTATAAAAAATTGTGTTCCTTGTAAAATAGATCACATACAAAATACACAACAATCTAGTAATTGGAAAGGGAAACCATCATGACACCAGAGACAAAACATTAATGAAACATGAAACACAACCAGCAACACACGGGTGAGGCTCAGACACATGCACACCAGAGAGTCCACATGGCAAGGCTCAGCACTACGGGAAACCTCAAGCTCTGTCACAGTTGGTTCTCTTTCATTATATTTGTAATTGTAGACAAGAGCTCTGTAATTTCTCCAGCAAAGTGTGACAGTCCAGTATGACATATGCCATCCCCTTTGTTTCTTAATGGAAAGCACTAGTCAAGAAACTTGAACAATTCAATTTTTTTTTAAATGCTTGTCTATTTATGCATAATTTAGATACCAGACATCACAGACAAAGAATTTTAAGTAACATTCAAAATTACAGTTCCTCAAGCTATTTTCAAAGCTATGCTTAAATAATGTACTATGTGAAATCTGACATTGCTATGTCTGTTTGGGTCATAATAAATATAAAAAAGAAAACTAAGAAATATGCTTATTCCCAGGATTTCCAGATGCTTTCATGGTATGTGTTGGCAGTTACCAGGAAAGATCAACAGCTTCAAAAACAAAACGAGGCTCCGAACTGTATCATGACCTGAAGTACATACATTCACAAACAGCTAACTAAGTGCTATTCCTGAGATACAACTCAACATGCTGTACAACAACTGTCTTGGAAGATTTTTTTACACTACATTCAAATACAAACTCTTGGAAGATTTTTTTACACTACATTCAAATACAAACACAAATGAAAGTACCTGTTCACTGTAAATCTTCTCTTTTCTATTAATGTTTAATGCTTCACACAAATGTTTATTGCTACACTCAGTCAAATCACTGTATATATATCTGTGCCTTTGATTGGTTAACAGATTAAGTATTTTCAGCACCACAATAATGAACCAAAAATGTAAGTAATCAATCAATATGAAAGCATACATATGTAGTAATTTACCGAAGTCATGAACAACCTTGCAAAACAGAGTCACAGTGCAAGGATAGCAGTGTCACATTCTTATTTGTAATTACAACTTTCATTATATTCAAGGGCGGTTCTCAATGAGAAAAAAATCTACAGCACTTGTATGCACAGTCATGGACAAAAATCAATGTTATCACCCTCATTTCTATTGTGTTTACCACTTTCCTTCAATCTTAACTCCTCTGAACTGCTTGGCATTTGTCAAGTCTCAAGGTTTGTGAGATACTGTCAGCAAATCAGCAGACAAAATATCAAGGGAAAGCACCAGACAATGAAAATGAGTATAGAATGTTAATCTACTCTTGACCATGACTGCACCAGCTGGGTAACTGGCAGACAAGGAGGAGCCACTATGCTCATGTCCTGCAGAGACAGATTAACAAGTTGCTCTTTTACACTGACTAGTGATAGTCATTTATGGTAAAAATAATGAATGACATACAGGGAGTTTGTTGAATGCTATTTTAGGCTGATGATTTCACTAAATCTTATCATGCTATTCAATATTGCCAACAAGAATTGTTAGGTATACTTGCTCATAAAAAAAAAAAAAAAAAAAAAAAAAAAAAAAAAAATAAAATATATATATATATATATATATATATATATATATATATATATATATATATATATATATATATATATATATATATATATATATATATATATATATATATATATATATATATATATATATATATATATATATATATATATACCAGGTCAATACACTGATACATGTTTCAATGAGCAAACATATTCCATAGTGTTAGATGGCAATACTGAATGTCAGAATTAGACTTAGTGAAATAGCTATTGTGATACAGAGCAGCATCAGTGAACTTATAGCAAAATCTAAACAAAATAAAAATATTAATTTGAGCAAGATTTCAAGTCTTGTTTGGATACAGTATCATTTACAAGGTTGCATAATTTAACTTCTGATTCTTAAATCCAATCATGTCCCTTTTTCAAACACATTCCATGATACAAACTCAGTACATTTTCTACTAGTGGTGCATTTTAAGATGAACAGGTAACAACATGGTATAGCAGGCCAGCTACTGAGATGAGGCAGGTGAGGAGCTACGCAATGGCTGCAGGTGTGACATACAACACACACACACACAGGGATGGGCTGAGTGGTCAGGGGTGGGTGGGTTAGGTCGGCTCAGAGCAACACCCGGAGGTTACTGTTTAGGACACAAGAGGGAATTACTAAGTGCATTAACACACAATGAGATCAATACAGCTATATTTCTCCTTGCCATTTGCACAGTCTGTGATAATTTCTAGTTGAAGAAAATTCCTGTTGGTAATTTCATAATTCATACTGGAAAATGTCGTTTTAATGGAAATAGCAAGGGAAAGTATTGGTTAGAGCAATATTATACTTTTGTCTACAAATACAAATTTCAAATCAAGCCAAGTTAGTTAAAAAAAAAATGCAGCTTTAAATACATCTAGTACATTAATAAGAAAAATCACTGCACCTATCTACAAATGTATGTTTACTAAAGACATGCAAACAAAACATAAGCTCATTTCATCAGTTCTACTGTTGTCTACACAGCAATACACACTTCACAAAACACAAGAATACAATAAATAGATGAACACATCAATCAATGAATCAATCCTGCTTTCATCCAAATGCTGCACAGCAGTGTGTGTGAAGGGCTCAAATAAATCCCATTCAAGCCTGACTAGTATTTGAATTATAGACAGATGTTGAAGCTGTACAAAGGTGTTAAGCAATACCTGTGCAAAATATATCAACCTTGGGCAGGTAAAAAAAATAAATAAATAAAAAAATACACCATACAGTGCACTCATGTCTCAAATGCCTGATGCTGAAAATAAGAATGATTAAGTGCAGCCACCACTCACCTTTAACTTCAACCTGAGTCTCGGTGGCCGATTCAAGCGTTTCTACGGATGAGATGGTTGCTTTGTCTACCTTGGGGAGCTCTGGAAAAACACAAATGTGTTAATATCCAAACATCTCAGTACATGTGAAACCCCACTGAATGGTACGAAGACATACCATTACAAACACTCTCATCTGAGATGAGATATTCTATTAGTTACTGTGAGAGAACATTATTAAATGCATTTTAAATAAATGTTTAGATTATTAGGAAATATAATGGTTACCTGTAAATTAAGTCATTGTTGCAAATAATAAGTTTCATAGCAATTGGTATATATATATATATATATATATATATATATATATATATATATATATATATATATATATATATATATATATATATATATATATATCATTAGTGATCTAAAACTATATATAAGAACAAAACTATGTTATTAGTGATCTAATTAGAACAGTAGCATTATATGAGTATCAATCAACTATAAAACAAAAAATACAATTTTGGTTTAGGTAAAAATTGTAAAGAAAAGATTAATAAAAATTAGTTCAATATACCACAAATGAAAAAAAGCTTGTTATATGCAAAGCTCTGTGTATCAGGCATGAAATATTATAAATACTGCAGTCTTTCATGCCTTGATCTGCAGAAAAAGCAGGAAGTATTTTAAGGAACAGCAGCAAAGCAACAGGTAGTTTAGCTAATAATGTGTTACTTGCTTTACTTCTAAAGTGTGTTAATTTTACAATAGAGAATTAGTAACAACACATAGATGCTTTAACATGTACATGGCATCTCATTCTGAAAATTCCTTCACAATGGGAGGCTATGGTTGCATTCTACAGGTGCTGGGTACAGAAGAATACAGAAAGTTCCCAGTGCATCACCTTGAACAATGTTACTGACAGAGTCCTCAATTAGAACTTGGCAGACCAAGGCTGTGTGTCCTTCCTGCCCTACCATGTTGACAAGAGGCATCTGGGCATCAGGGAGCTTCAAGCTAGGCAGTTCCCCAGCCTCTATCATGGACATGATCTCTTGTGTTTGGACACCTTCCTTAAGCATCACACTGACTTTGGCCATTTCCTTAGATACTGGCTCCTGTAAATCTGTTACAAGCTCCTTGGGGAACTTTTCTGTAAGGATTTCCTCAACATTTACTTTGGCTTTCTCCATCATGCGCATGAAAGATTTAGTTCCCAGAGCCTTGCCAGTCTTCTGCATTGCCTGCTGCACCTGCTCCAGGACAACCTGGTTGATGATTGCTCGGAAGCCGAAGTCTTCAACCACTGTCATGAGCTCTGCCTGAGCCTCCTCTCTCATGAGCTGTGGGAATTCACCGGTTTCCATGAGGGTGAGCACATCCTGAGTCATCACACCATGCTTCACCATCATGCCAATCTTGGCCATTTCTTCCTTCATTTTGGGTTCCAGCTTGGCCTTCTGAACCACCTCTTCAATGTTGACGCTTTCCTCCTGAGCCATGCGCACATAAGCCTTCACACCAGGGACCATCTCGGATGTGAATGCTTAGTAGGGAAGGGAGCATGTGATAGTACAAGTGTGCCGAAAAAATATATAAATAAATAAATAAAAATAAATAAATAAATAATAATAATAATAATTAATTAAAAAAACATAAATGGAATAACTGCTATATGCATTATTTTGATGGAGAAACCCCCAAAAATTATTACCTGAATATGTTACGTTTTTAAATTAAAATCTGAATTCTCCAGTACAAATAATCAAAGATATTTCTAATATGAACAAAGATCTTTTCTCTCAACCATTTGCTGCATGATGCTGTGAGGACTTGACTCTTGTTCACACTAATAAAACATCACTATAAACCTTTTTTCTTATTGTTTTCTATAAATATCTGTCATGATTTACCTTGAAATTGCAAAATTACAAATAATATTTTTATTTCTGTTGGTTTTTCAGATATATTTTCTGTTGTATTGCCAACAATTGTTCTGATAATTACTCATCAAAAGTAAATTCTGAGCAAACAATATCGAGATTCACTAATAAATCAAATGATGAAAAGACCAAAGAATAAAAATATTTCATGATCTATATTTGGGATTGAAATTTGTTGGAAAGTGCAGGAGAGCAAGAGGTTGACAGAAATTGACTTTATGACACATTCCATTACAATAGCTACCAAAATGTGAAGAAAAACAAAAGAAAAAGGATATGAAGAAAAAACGAAAGAAAAAGGATATGAAGAAACAAACAGAAGAAAAAAAGCTTGGTTAATCAAAATCAAAATGATAAGCAACTTACTCTTCACATCCACTGTTTCAGCTTTAGCCTTCTTAAGCATTTCCTTAACCTCAGTCATGCGAGCAGCTTCAGCTTTTGTCTTTGGCCGTGGCACCTCCCTCACACACTCCTCCACCAGGATCTCACAAATGGATCCAATATGTCCCTTGTCAATCACCATGGATGTGAATGGCACTTGGGCCTGGGGCATCTTCAGGCTTGGCAGGAGACCAGACTCCACAAGGGTGAGTACCTCATCACACTTGACTCCCTCTTGCAGGAGGTAACCAACAGCAGCCATCTCTTTGACAGGTTCTGAGGATGGCCCAAACTCCCTGGCAGTGTCCATAATTGCCTGTTCCATGGACTCCTTGCCTCTCTGAATAGTGCGAATCACAGACTTGAGGCCAATCTTGTCATCACAGCGGTCAGCAGCCTCCTGGACCAGCACCTTGTGAACAGTGGCATGGCCAAGGCGATCTGCCACCTCCAGGAGCTTGGCCTGGTTCTGTGGCTGTTTCAGGGACACAAATTCATTCTCCTTGATCATTGTCATCAGTTCATTAACTTGCACTCCTTTCTTCAGGTGGAAACTTAATTTTGCAATGTCTTTTGCAAATGCTGCTTTCTCAACAGGCCTTAGCTCAACAGTTTCCAGGTCTATCTGGTTGTCAGTAGCCAAGTGGATCAAGGATTTAAAGCCAGGCACACACAGTTCTGCAACCATACAGTAGAAGCATCAGAAGAAGGCCTCAGAAATAAACATTAAGTCCATCACAAAGAAAGTGTAACAAACTGGAAATGTGAATAGTAAGTATGTTAGCATTCATGTTTACTTGATAATTTTAATCATCAACTGATATTTCATAGCATAAGAAAAAGTAAAGGAAAAATGAAACAATATTAAAATAATTTAGATAGTGTTGACAGCACGCTGAAAATAAAGAATTATTAAAATGCATAATGCAAAGCTCAAAATAAAAACAACTGTTAAAAAGAAATTTTAGCATTGTGAAAAGCAATTTATAAGGTTTGTTTACTAAAATTGCTAAGGGTTATCTTCCCTTTCACATATATCTTAAGGATACATATCATGTCCATTTTGTAGGAAAATTTTTGTTTTGGTCAGTGCTGGTTTATTCAGTTACTGCCTCACATCATGTCTCTTTCTGTAATAAATGACTCAGTTTTGTGAAACAGTTTTAAATGATGTCCCAGTCTTGTTTGTGGCTCAACAGAACACTGGGATCTCTGTGGGTGAGGTGGGGGCGTGTTACCTGTGTGCACCTGTGTGACCTCAGCCTTGTGTGTGGCTCTGGCCTCCTCCTCGCTGGCCTGAGCCTGAGTGGATGTGGGCAGGGTGGCTGTGGATGGTGTCACAGTCATTGAGTGAGTATCAGGTAAGACTGTTTCTTCACAATATCAGAGGATCCAGTTAACTACAAGTTATTCTATATGTATACTGTAATTCAATGTTTTAAAATGCTGTATGCATAAACTGATGGATATTAATGAAATGGTAATAAAATTAAATTTAAGGTAAATTGTAGAATACTGCAAGATAACTATGGTATGTTTCTAATACCAGCAGATGTCAACTAAATATATAAATTTTAAGATCCTTTCTTTACTTGCAAGAGGGAAAATATATAAAAAGTCATCTGCACTGAAGTGATTATCCTCACAGCAGCTGACAAAATAGAAAAATGACCAGAGAAATTCATTACAGAATTCCATAGCATGTAAAGATGACATCCATACTATAGGTTATAGCCGAGGCTTGATGGTTTTTAAAGAAATTTGTATTGTAGTAGGAAACAAATCAGCCCTGTAGCCTCATTTGACATTTGCCAGTATTTATTATATTTATTATCAATCTCTGTTTTAAGTATCTATGTAAAGGCTGATTAATATTTGCTATGTGACTCATCTCAGTAAGTGCACTCTGAATGCTTAGTGAGCACTCAGGAAACCAACCTATCTGTAGGATGTCTGTCTGGTCTTCTGGGACAAGTATTTGTTCAGTAGTTTCCTTGAGTAATGTGAGGGGAAGTTCTGAAAGCAGTGAGGGAATATAAGTGCTTGTTGATCAGTGATTATGGGGTAGTCAATGAAGTACTGTTGTGTGATTGAATTAATGAATAATGTGTGAGCAAACTGAATTAGTCATTTTAATGAGTAAACTCTTTCATTTATTGAAAATAAGAAATAAACCAAAGAATAAAAAAGTTTTAAAATAAAACAAGGCATATAAGACATACAAATAAAATTATGTAAATTAATATTTGAATCATTCTGTATGAAAATGTAATAAGTTGTAATTAGATGGAATGAGCTTAATGATGTGAATATGTTGTTGACACTGTAAAGCACACTCATGTTAAGCCTTGTTGCTCTCAACTACATCATACACATACATAATCATGCAAAACTCAATGTTTCTGTATTGTTGCACTTTTGCTTATAAACATCATGTACACATCAACAAGAACTACAACTCTGTATTATGTATCAAAAATTTGCTGAGGGCAAACTGAAAACCAATCTTACTGCAAACAGTTACTCAGTGAAACCCTTGCATGAGTTCAATTCATGTATGACTTCTGAGTCATTCTTTGAAATTTTATTTAAGGAATGGTCATCAGACTTTGCAGTTTATACAACATACACAGCTGAGTATTAATTTTATTGAATCCTTTTCTCCAGTCCCATAAGGTCCCTTTGTTGTCCTCTGCTGATCAATTCAGGCCAGGTGCAGTGGAGTCTGGTGACTGGCTCAGCCCACACAGCACTGCACTCAGGCATATTTGTTGATGTGTGCATGGCTGGTGACTAGTGTGTGAACATAATACATATGGAGGCTATACACAGTATCAGCAAGTCAAACAGTGACACACACCAAGTTTCCTTATACCTACATAAAAGTTGCCTACCTATTAGTTTTACTTACTCATGTTAATGATTCCTAATATCCACATAATTCTATTACACACTTTTGTTACTAATGTGATCAAAGTAAGGAGAGGCTACAAAGGTAGTACTGAATAACTCATCTCTTTATCACAAAATTTGAAGTATCAGTAACCAACTGGAGATGTTAATAGATTTCAAATGAGCTTAACATGGTTTTCAAATTATTGAAAACAAACTTGTGGCAAAAAAGAGAATCACCCTATGCAGTGATTAGGTTGCACATTAGGCATGCAGCATCAAACTACAAAATTAAGCGCAAATAAATTTTACACTATGCAAAGATACTGCAACAAAGTTTATAGCAAAGTAATAATTTGTGAAACATATACTCTTTGATAAAGTACACAATTACTACATAAGAAGCCTCATGCATAATACAATACATGGAAAAATAAAAAGCTTTGCATCTTTGTGAAAAAAATGCACTGTCTGGCAGCAAATAAAGTGTATTCATGTGAAGACAAACAAGTATTGAGAGTATAAAGTATGAAACACATAATGTGGTTGTTATTAATGATAAAGTGAAACACAAAAAGCAGTGTGCAGATGTGCCAGCCACATGCAATGTCTGTCAAAATGTTTACAGCTGGACACTCTGTGTGATGCCTGCCACTCGTGGCACTTACGAGGAAGTGGTGTGGTGGTCTGTTGTTCCTCCTGTTGTGTCTCCAGCTGTTCTGGTTTTTGTTTTTGTACGGTGGTCTGTTGTGTCTGTTCTGTCTGATCCTCATCAATCTCAGTCTTTTCAATGATTTCCTGCTCCTTCTGCTCTGTTGGTTTTGGTTTGTGCTTTTCAGTTATAACCACTTTCTCTTCAGGGGTCTCTTCTATCACAGTCTCAGTGATTTCAGTTACCTCCTCTTTCTCTGTAGGCTGAACCTTCTCCTCAGTATGTTTTGTGATTGACTTTCGCTTTACCTCCTGCTTCTCAATCACAGTTGGTTTGTGAGCTACAGAGGTCTTCATTATCTCTGGCTCCTCTGACATCTCAGCTTTCTCTGTTATGAACTTAGTGGTAACTTCCTCTGTGACTTCAGACTGTTCTGAAATCACTCTCTCCTTCTGTACCAAAAGAGGTTTAGTGACTTTGCTCTCCTGCAAATGCTTTGGTTCCTGTATAAACTCAGCCATTTCTGTCTGCATCTTTGATATCACTTCTTCAACATCCTCTGGCTCTTCTTCAGGTAATACCATTTCTTTTACAAGTGTTGGTTGAGGAACTAATTTTGCCTTCTCCATCATTTCTGATATTTCTGAAACCTTAGCCAGTTCTTCTTCAGTAAGCTGCTTTACTTCGGTCACCTCTTGAATATCTTCTGGCTTTTGTTCTGAGATGATTTCTTTCTGGAAAATCTGTGTTGTTTTTGTAATGACCTTCTTCAGCTCATCGTGCTCCACAGAAGGTTCAATCTTCTCTGGAGACAAGACAGGTTGTTCTAGCACAAATGTTTCTTCTGTAGGTTGGTCTAGAGGGACTGGTTTGGTTTTAGTAGTGGTCTTCTTCACCTTTACCTTCTTCTTTGGTTCTTCCTTAACCTCTTCAATAATAGTTGTCTCAGAAATATCCTGTTCTTGAATGGGTTGTATTTCCTCTGTAGGTTCATCTAGAGGAACTGGTTTTATCTTTGTAGTAGTTTTCTTTACAGTTACCTTTTTCTTTGGTTCTTCCTTAACCTCTTCAATAATAGTTGTCTCAGAGATATCCTGTTTCTGAATAGGTTGTATTTCCTCTGTAGGTTCATCTAGAGAGATTGGTTTGATTTTAGTAGTGGTCTTCTTCACCTTAACCGTCTTCTTTGGTTCTTCCTTAACCTCTTCAATAATAGTTGTCTCAGAAATATCCTGTTCTTGAAGTGGCTCTATTTCTTCAGTAGGTTCATCTAGAGGAATTGGTTTTGTTTTGGTAGTAGTCTTCTTCACCTTAACCTTCTTCTTTGGTTCTTCCTTAACCTCTTCAATTATAGTTGTCTCTGAGATATCCTGCTCTTGAATGGGTTGTATTTCCTCTGTAGATTCATCTAGAGAGATTGGTTTTGTTTTAGTAGTGGTCTTCTTCACCTTAACCTTCTTCTTTGGTTCTTCCTTAACCTCTTCAATGATAGTTGTCTCAGAGATATCCTGTTCCTGAAGTGGCTCTGTTTCTTCTGTAGGTTCGTCTAGAGGAATTGATTTTGTTTCTGTAGTAGTCTTCTTCACCTTAACCTTCTTCTTTGGTTCTTCCTTAACCTCTTCAATGATAGTTGTCTCAGAGATATCCTGTTCTTGAAGTGGCTCTATTTCTTCAGTAGGTTCATCTAGAGGAATTGGTTTTGTTTTAGTAGTAGTCTTCTTCACCTTAACCTTCTTCTTTGGTTCTTCCTTAACCTCTTCAATGATAGTTGTCTCAGAGATATCCTGTTCCTGAAGTGGCTCTGTTTCTTCTGTAGGTTCATCTAGAGGAACTGATTTTGTTTCTGTAGTAGTCTTCTTCACCTTAACCTTTTTCTTTGGTTCTTCCTTAACCTCTTCAATGATAGTTGTCTCAGAGATATCCTGTTCTTGAAGTGGCTCTATTTCTTCAGTAGGTTCATCTAGAGGAATTGGTTTTGTTTTAGTAGTAGTCTTCTTCACCTTAACCTTCTTCTTTGGTTCTTCCTTAACCTCTTCAATAATAGTTGTCTCAGAGATATCCTGTTTTTGAATGGGTTGAATTTCTTCCGTAGGTTCATCTAAAGGAACTGGTTTTGTTTCTGTAGTAGTCTTCTTTACAGTTACCTTCTTCTTTGGTTCCTCCTTAACTTCTTCAATAATAGTTGTCTCAGAGATATCCTGTTCTTCAAGTGGTTGTGTGATTTGTGTCACCTCAGTAATGATTTCTTCTGTTACCTTCTTTGTTTTGGGTTTCTTTGGCTTAATCTTTTCTTCAGGCTTTACTTCTTCTATGATTTCTTCAACAGTCTCAGTAACAGTGACTTCTGTTTGTTCAATCTTAGGAGTCTCCTGTACCTCCTTTTCAACTATTTCTTCTGTCACTATTGTCTTTTCCTTAGTTTTAGGCATAAGCTTTGATTTTGGTTTTTCATCTTTTGGTTTTGTTACTTTCTTTGGTTCCTCAGGAGCAGCAGGAGCAGGTGTGGGTTTTTGTTCTGGAGTAGGTGTTGGTTTTGGTTTCTCTGGGGTAGGTGTTTCTGTTTCAAGTATTTCTTCTTCAATTTCTTCAGTCTGTGTATCTGTGATAACAGTTTTGTCAGTCTTAGGAGTTTCCACAGTTTCCTCTTCACTGATCTCCTCAATGTGTACTGATTTAATTTTCTTTGGTTTTGGTTTAGGTTTCAGTGTCTTTTCTTCTATCTGTGTAACTGTAACATCTGTCTGGTCAACCTTAGGGGTTTCAGAAACCTCCTCCTCAGTGACCTCCTCTGTGTGTTCTGTGACAGTTTTCTTTGTTTTGGGTTTTCGTTTAAGTTTTGGTGTCTTTTTGTCTTCCTCTGTTTTTGGTTCTGGCTGTTCAGGAACAGGTGTTGGCTTTTCTTCAACAGGAGTAGGTGTAGGTTTCTCCTCAACTGTAAGAGGTGTGGGTTCTTGTTCATCTGTAAGTGGTTTTGGTGTTGATTTTTCTTCTGGTTTTAGTTTTTTGGGAATATGTTTTTCTTCTGTAATTTCTTCAGTCTGTGTGACTGTAACAGTTTCTTCAACCTTGGGAGTTTCAGAAACCTCCTCCTCAGTGACCTCCTCTGTGTGTTCTATGACAGTTTTCTTTGTTTTGGGTTTGCGTTTTGGTTTAAGAGTCTTTTTGTCTTCCTCTGTTTTGGGTGTTGGTTCCGGCTGTTCAGGAACAGGTGTTGGCTTTTCTTCAACAGGAGTAAGTGTGGGTTTCTCCTCAACTGTAAGAGGTGTGGGTTTTTGTTCATCTTTGTCTGGTTTTGGTTTTGGTTTTTCTTCTGGTTTTGGTTTCTTAGGTGTAGGTGTTGGCTGTGTCTCATGTATTTCTTCTACAATTTCTTCAACTTGTGTAATTGTTTCCTCTGTTTCTTCAACCTTAGGGGTTTCAGACACTTCCTCCTCTGTGATTTCTTCTGTGTGTTTTGTGAGAGTCTTCTTTGTTTTGGGTTTGAGTTTGGGTTTTGGTTTAGGTTTCTTTTTGTCTTCCTCTGTTATAGGTGTTGGCTGAGGTTGTGTTGGAACAGGTTGTTCCTCTGGTTGTGGTTTCTCAGGAATATGTGTTGGTTGTGTTTCAACTATTTCTTCAATTTCTTCAACCTGTGTAATTGTTTCATCAACCTTTTCAATCTTTGGAGTTTCTACAGTTTCCTCCTCAGTGACCTCCTCTGTGTGTTCTGTGACAGGTTTCTTTGTTTTGGGTTTGCGTTTAAGTTTTGGTGTCTTTTCATCTTCCTCTGTTTTGGGTGTTGGTTCTGGCTGTTCAGAAACACAGGTTGGCTTTTCCTCAACAGGAGTAGGTGTGGGTATCTCCTCAACTGTAAGAGGTGTGGGTTTTTGTTCATCTTTGTCTGGTTTTTGTGTTGGTTTTTCTATTGATTTTGGTTTCTTAGGAGTAGGTGTTGGTTTTGTATCATGTATTTCTTCTTTGATTTCTTCAATCTGTGTAATTGTTTCATCTCTTTCAGTAATTTTGGGGATTTCAGAAACTTCTTCTGTTACATCTTTCTTATGTTCTATGACTGTTTTCTTTGTCTTAGGTTTTGGTTTCTTTTTTATTTCATCTGTTTTGGGTGTTGGTTCTGGTCTTTCATCATGAGTAAGTGTGGGTTTTTGTTCATCTTTGACTGGTTTTGGCTTTTCTTCTGGTTTTAGTTTCTCTAGAACAGGTGTTTCATGTATTTCTTCTGTAATTTCTTCAGTCTGTGTGACTGTAACTGTTTCTTCAGCCTTGGGAGTTTCAGAAACCTCCTCCTCAGCGACCTCCTCTGTGTGTTCTGTGACAGTTTTCTTTGTTTTGGGTTTGCGTTTTGGTTTAAGAGTCTTTTTCTCTTCCTCTATTTTGGGTGTTGGTTCTGGCTGTTCAGGAACAGGTGTTGGCTTTTCTTCAACAGGAGTAAGTGTGGGTTTCTCCTCAACTGTAAGAGGTGTGGGTTTTTGTTCATCTTTGTCTGGTTTTGGTTTTGGTTTTTCTTCTGGTTTTGGTTTCTTAGGTGTAGGTGTTGGCTGTGTCTCATGTATTTCTTCTACAATTTCTTCAACTTGTGTAATTGTTTCCTCTGTTTCTTCAACCTTAGGGGTTTCAGACACTTCCTCCTCTGTGATTTCTTCTGTGTGTTCTGTGAGAGTCTTCTTTGTTTTGGGTTTGAGTTTGGGTTTTGGTTTAGGTTTCTTTTTGTCTTCCTCTGTTATAGGTGTTGGCTGAGGTAGTGTTGGAACAGGTTGTTCCTCTGGTTGTGGTTTCTCAGGAATATGTGTTAGTTGTGTTTCAACTATTTCTTCAATTTCTTCAACCTGTGTAATTGTTTCATCAACCTTTTCAATCTTTGGAGTTTCTACAGTTTCCTCCTCAGTGACCTCCTCTGTGTGTTCTGTGACAGGTTTCTTTATTTTGGGTTTGCGTTTAAGTTTTGGTGTCTTTTCATCTTCCTCTGTTTTGGGTGTTGGTTCTGGCTGTTCAGGAACAGGTGTTGGCTTTTCCTCAACAGGAGTAGGTGTGGGTTTCTCCTCAACTGTAAGAGGTGTGGGTTTTTGTTCATCTTTGACAGGTTTTGGTGTTGGTCTTTCTTCTGGTTTTGGTTTCTCTGGAACAAGTGTTTCTTGGATTTCTGTAATTTCTTCAATTTGTGTGACTATAATGTCTGTTTCTTCAACCTTAGGGGTTTCAGAAATTTCCTGCTCAGCAACCTCCTCTGTGTGTTCTGTGACAGTTTTCTTTGTTTTGGGTTTTCGTTTAAATTTTGGTGTCTTTTTGTCTTCCTCTGTTTTTGGTGTTGGTTCTGGCTGTTCAGGAACAGGTGTTGGTTTTTCCTCAACAGGAGTAGGTATGGGTTTCTCCTCAACTGTAAGAGGTGTGGGTTTTTGTTCATCTTTAATTGGTTTCTCTGGAACAGGTATTTCATGTATTTTTTCTGTAATTTCTTCTATATGTGTGACTGTTATGTCTGTTTCTTCAACCTTGGGAGTTTCAGAAACCTCCTTCTCAGTGGCCTCCTCTGTGTGTTCTGTGACAGTTTTCTTTGTTTCAGGTTTGCGTTTGAGTTTGGGTGTCTTTTTGTCTTCCTCTAGTTTGGGTGTTGGTTCTGGCTGTTCAGGAACAGGTGTTGGTTTTTCTTCAACAGGAGAAGGTGTAGGTTTCTCCTTAACTGTAAGAGGTGTGGGTTTTTGTTCATCTTTAATTAGTTTTGATTTTGGCTTGGGTTTTTCTTTTGGTTTTGCTTTTTCCAAAATGAGTGTTGGTTGTGTTTCACATATTTCCTCTGTAGTGTCTTCAACTTGTGTTTCTATAATATTTGTTTCTTCAACCTTAGGGGTTTCAGAAACTTCCTCAGTGATCTCCTCTGGGTGTTCTGTGACAAGTTTCTTTGTTTTGGGTTTGTGTTTAAGCTTTGGTGTCTTTTTGTCTTCCTCTATTTTGGGAGGTTCAGGCTGTTCAGGAACAGGTGTTGGCTTTTCCTCAACAGGAGTAGGTGTGAGTTTCTCCTCAACTGTGAGAGGTGTGGGTTTTTGTTCATCTTTGACTGGTTTTAGTTTCTCCTCTGGCTTTGATTTTGTTGGGGTAGGTATTGGTTTTTCTTCTGGTTTTGGTTTCTCTGGAACAGGTGTTTTATGTATTTCTTCTGTAACTTCTTCAATCTGTGTTTTATCAACCTTACAGATTTCAGAAACTTCCTCCTCTGTGTGTTCTGTGACAGGTTTCTTTGTTTTGGGTTTGCGTTTAAGTTTGGGTGTTGGTTCTGGCTGTTCAGGAACAGGTGTTGGCTTTTCCTCAACAGGAGTAGGTTTGAGTTTCTCTTCAACTGTAAGAGGTGTGGGTTTTTGTTCATCTTTGACTGGCTTTGGTTTCTCTTCTGGCTTTGGTTTTGTTGGGGTAGGTGTTGGTTTTTCTTCTGGTTTTGGTTTCTCTGGAACAGGTGTTTCATGTATCTCTGTAATTTCCTCAATCTGTGTGACTGTAATGTCTGTTTCTTCAACCTTAGGGGTTTCAGAAACTTCCTCTTCTGTGTGTTCTGTGACAGGTTTCTTTGTTTTGGGTTTGCGTTTAAGTTTGGGTGTTGGTTCTGGCTGTTCAGGAACAGGTGTTGGCTTTTCCTCAACAGGAGTAGGTTTGAGTTTCTCTTCAACTGTAAGAGGTGTGGGTTTTTGTTCATCTTTGACTGGCTTTGGTTTCTCTTCTGGCTTTGGTTTTGTTGGAGTAGGTGTTGGTTTTTCTTCTGGTTTTGGTTTCTCTGGAACAGGTGTTTCATGTATCTCTGTAATTTCTTCAATCTGTGTGACTGTAATGTCTGTTTCTTCAACCTTAGGGGTTTCAGAAACTTCCTCCTCTGTGACCTCCTCTGTGTGTTCTGTGACAGTTTTCTTTGTTTTCGGTTTGCGTTTGAGTTTTGGTGTCTTTTTGTCTTCCTCTGTTTTGAGTGTTGGTTCTGGCTGTTCAGGAACAGGTGTTGGCTTTTCCTCAACAGTTGTAGGTTTGAGTTTCTCCTCAACTGTAAGAGGTGTTGGTTTTTGTTCATGTTTGACTGGCTTTGGTTTCTCTTCTGGCTTTGGTTTTGTTGGAGTAGGTGTTGGTTTTTCTTCTGGTTTTGGTTTCTCTGGAACAGGTGTTTCATCTGGCTTTGGTTTTGTTGGAGTAGGTGTTGGTTTTTCTTCTGGTTTTGGTTTCTCTGGAACAGGTGTTTCATGTATCTCTGTAATTTCTTCAATCTGTGTGACTGTAATGTCTGTTTCTTCAACCTTAGGGGTTTCAGAAACTTCCTCCTCCATGACTTCCTCTGTGTGTTCTGTGACAGTTTTCTTTGTTTTGGGTTTGCGTTTAAGTTTTGGTGTCTTTTTGTCTTCCTCTGTTTTGAGTGTTGGTTCTGGCTGTTCAGGAACAGGTGTTGGCTTTTCCTGAACAGGAGTAGGTTTGAGTTTCTCCTCAACTGTAAGAGGTGTGGGTTTTTGTTCATGTTTGACTGGCTTTGGTTTCTCTTCTGGCTTTAGTTTTGTTAGGGTAGGTGTTGGTTTTTCTTCTGGTTTTGGTTTTTCTGGAACAGGTGTTTCATGTATCTCTGTAATTTCTTCAATCTGTGTGACTGTAATGTCTGTTTCTTCAATCTTAGGGATTTCAGAAACTTCCTCCTCTGTGACCTCCTCTGTGTGTTCTGTGACTGTTTTCTTTGTTTTGGGTTTGCGTTTGAGTTTTGGTGTCTTTTTGTCTTCCTCTGTTTTGAGTGTTGGTTCTGGCTGTTCAGGAACAGGTGTTGGCTTTTCCTCAACAGTTGTAGGTTTGAGTTTCTCCTCAACTGTAAGAGGTGTTGGTTTTTGTTCATGTTTGACTGGTTTTGGTTTCTCTTCTGGCTTTGGTTTTGTTGGAGTAGGTGTTGGTTTTTCTTCTGGTTTTGGTTTCTTTGGAACAGGTGTTTCATCTGGCTTTGGTTTTGTTGGAGTAGGTGTTCGTTTTTCTTCTGGTTTTGGTTTCTCTGGAACAGGTGTTTCATGTATCTCTGTAATTTCTTCAATCTGTGTGACTGTAATGTCAATTTCTTCAACCTTAGGGGTTTCAGAAACTTCCTCGTCTGTGACCTCCTCTGTGTGATCTGTGACAGTTTTCTTTGTTTTGGGTTTGAGTTTGAGTTTTGGTGTCTTTTTGTCTTCCTCTGTTTTGGGTGTTGGTTGTGGCTGTTCAGGAATAGGTGTTGGTTTTTCTTCAATATGAGTAGGTGTGGGTTTCTCCTCAACTGTAAAAGGTGTGGGTTTTTGTTCATCTTTATATGGTTTTGCTTTTTGTTTTTCTTCTGGTTTTGGTTTCTCTGGAACAGGTGTTTCATGTATTTCTTCTGTAATTTCTTCCATCTGGGTGACTGTAACTGTTTCTTCAACCTTGGGAGTTTCAGGAACCTTATCTTCAGTGACCTCCTCTATGTGTTCTGTGACAGGTTTCTTTGTTTTGGGTTTGCGTTTTGGTGTAAGAGTCTTTTTGTCTTCCTCTGTTATTGGTGTTGGTTCTGGCTGTTCAGGAACAGGTGTTGGCTTTTTCTCAACAGGAGTAGGTGTGGGTTTCTCCTCAACTGTAAGAATTGTGGGTTTCTGTTCATCTTTGACTGGTTTTGGTTTTCCTACTGGTGTTGGTTTCTTAGGTGTAGGTAATGGCTGTGTCTCATGTACCTCTGTAATTTCTTCTGTTTCTATAATAGTAATATCTGTTTCTTCAACCTTAGGGGTTTCAGAAACTTCTTCCTCCATATGTTCTGTGATAGGTTTCTTTGCTTTAGGTTTGTGTTTAAGTTTGGGTGTTGGTTCTGGTTGTTCAGGAACAGGTGTTGATTTTTCTTCAACAGGAGTAGGTGTGGGTTTCTCCTCAACTGTAAGAGGTGTGGGTTTATGTTCATCTTTGACTGGCTTTGGCTTCGGCTTTTCTTCTGGTATTTGTTTTGTTGGAGTAGGTGTTGGTTTTTCGTCTGGTATTGGTTTCTCTGGAACAGGTGTTTCATGTATTTTTTCTGTAATTTCTTCAGTGTCTCTTACAGTAATGTCTGTTTCTTGAACCTTAGGGATTTTAGAAATTTCTTCCTCTGTGTGTTCTGTGACAGTTTTCTTTATTTTGGGTTTGTGTTTGAATTTGGGTGTCTTTTTGTTTTCTTCTGTTTTGGGTGTTGGTTCTGGCTGTTCAGGAACAGGTGTTGGCTTTTCCTCAACAAGAGTAGGTGTAGGTTTCCCCTCAACTGTAAGAGGTGTGGGTTTTTGTTCATCTTTGACTGGTTTTGGTTTTGTCTTGGGTTTTGTTTTTACTGGTTGTTGTGGTTGTGTTTCACATATTTCCTCTGTAATTTCTTTAACTTGTGTTTCTATAATATGTTTTTCTTCAACCTTAGGGGTTTCAGAAACTTCCTTCTCTGTGACCTCCTCTGTGTGTTCTGTGACAGGTTTCTTTGTTTTGGGTTTGCGTTTAAGTTTTGGTGTCTTTTTGTCTTCCTCTGTTTTGGGTGTTGGTTCTGGCTGTTCTGGAACAGGTGTTGGCTTTTCCTCAACAGGAGTAGGTGTGGGTTTCTCCTCAACTGTAATAGGTGTGGGTTTTTGTTCATCTTTGTCTGGTTTTGGTTTCTCTTTTGGTTTAGGTTTTGTTGGAGAAGGTGTTGTTTTTTGTTCTGGTTTTAGTTTCTCTGGAACAAGTGTTTCATGTACCTCTGTAATTTCTTCAATCTGTGTGACTGTAATGTCTGTTTCTTCAACCTTAGGGGTTTCAGAAACTTCATCCTCAGTGACCTCCTCTGTGTGTTCTGTGACAGTTTTCTTTGTTTTGGGTTTGTGTTTGAGTTTTGGTGTCTTTTTGTCTTCCTCTGTTTTGAGTGTTGGTTCTGGCTGTTCAGGAACAGGTGTTGGCTTTTCCTCAACAGAAGTAGATGTGGGTTTCTCCTCGACTGTAAGATGTGTGGGTCTTTGTTCATCTTTGACTGGTTTTAGTGTTGGTTTTTCTGGTTTTGGTTTCCTTGGAACAGATGTTTCATGTATTTCTGTAAATTCTTCGATCTGTGTGACTGTAATGTCCGTTTCTTCAACTTTAGGGGTTTCAGAAACTTCCTCTTCAGTGACCTCCTCTGTGTGTTTTGTGACAAATTTCTTTGTTTTGGGTTTGTGTTTGAGTTTTGGTGTCTTTTTGTCTTCCTCTGTTTTGGGTGTTGGTTCTGGCTGTTCCTCAACAAGAGTAGGTGTAGGTTTCTCCTCAACTGTAACAGGTGTGGATTTTTGTTCATCTTGGTCTGGTTTTGGTTTTGTCTTGGGTTTTGTTTTTTCTGGAATGGATGTTGGTTGTGTTTCACATATTTCCTCAATCATTTCTTTAACTTGTGTCTCTATAATATTTGTTTTTTCAACCCTAGGGGTTTCAGAAACTTCCTCCTCTGTGACCTCCTCTGTGTGTTCTGTGATAGGTTTCTTTGTTTTAGGTTTGTGTTTGAGTTTTGGTGTCTTTTTGTCTTCCTCTGTTTTGGGTGTTGGTTCTAGCTTTTCAGGAACAGGTGTTGGCATTTCCTCAACAGAAGTAAGTGTGGGTTTCTCCTCAACTGTAAGAGGTGTGGGTTTTTGTTCATCTTTGACTAGTTTTCGTTTTTCCTCTGGTTTTGTTTTCTCTGGAATAGATGTTAGTTGTGTTTCAAGTACTTCTATAATTTCTTCAATCTCTGTTACTGTGGTATCTGTTTCTTCAACCTTAGGGGTTTCAGAGACTTCCTCCTCAGTGACCTCCTCTGTGTGTTCTGTGACAAGTTTCTTTGTTTTAGGTTTGTGTTTAGGTTTGGGTGTCTTTTTGTCTTCCTTTGTTTTGGGTGTTGGTTCTGGCTGTTCAGGAACAGGTGTTGATTTTTCCTCAACAGGAGTAGGTGTGGGTTTCTCCTCAACTGTAATAGGTGTGGGTTTTTGTTCATCTTTGAGTGGTTTTGGTTTTGTTTTTTCGTCTGGTTTTGGTTTCTTAGGTGTATGTGCTGGTTGTGTCTCATGTATTTCTTGAATTTCTTCAATCTCTGTTACTGTAACATCTGTTTCTTCAACCATAGGGGTTTCAGAAACTTCCTCTTTAGTGTGTTCTGTGACAGGTTTCATCGGTTTGGGTTTGGATTTGAGTTTTGGTGTCTTTTTGTCTTCCTCTATTTTGGGTGTTGGTTCAAGCTGTTCAGGAACTGGTGTTGGCTTTTCCTCTACAGGAGTAGGTGTGGGTTTCTCCTCAACTGTAAAAGGTGTAGGTTTTTGTTCATCTTTGTCTGGTTTTGGTTTTGGTTTTGTGACTGGTTTTTGTTTTGTTTGAGTAGGTGTTGGTTTTTCTTCCAGTTTTAGTGTCTCTGGAACAGGTGTTTCATGTGTTTCTATAATTTCTTCAGTCTGTGTAACTGTAATATCTGCTTCCTTAACCTTTGGAGTTTTAGAAATTTCTTCATCAGTGACCTCCTCTGTGTGTTCTGTGATAGGTTTCTTTGTTTTGGGTTTGAGTTTGAGTTTTGGTGTCTTTTTGTCTTCCTCTGTTCTGGGTGTTGGTTCTGGTTGTTCAGGAACAGGTGTTAGCTTTTCCTCAACAGGAGTAGGTGTGGGTTTCTCCTCAACTGTAAGAGGTGTGGGTTTTTGTTCATCTTTGACTGGTTTTAGTGTTGGTTTCTTAGGGGTTGGTATAGGTTGTGTATCATGTACTTTTGTAATTTCTTCACTATGTGTAACTGTAACATCTTTATCTTTAACTTTAGGGAATTCACAAATGTCATCCTCAGTGACCTCCTCTGTGTGTTCTGTGACAGGTTTCTTTGTTTTGGGTTTGGGTTTGAGTTTTGGTGTCTTTTTGTCGGACTCTGTTTTGGGTGTTGATTCTGGCTGTTCAACAACAGGTGTTGGCTTTTCCTTAACAGGAGTAGGTGTGGGTTTCTCCTCAATAGTAAGAGGTGTGGGTTTTTCATCTCTGACTGGTTTTGGTTTTTCTTTAAGATGAGTAAATGTGTCAACTGTAAAAGGTGTGAGTTTTTCTTCATCTTTGAGTGGTTTATGTTTTTCTACTGGTTTTGGTTTCTTAGGTGTTAACTGTGTCTCATGTACTTCTTTAATTTCTTCAGTCTGTGTGACTGTGATGTCTGTTTCTTCAACCTTAGGGGTTTCAGAAACTTCCTCCTCAGCGACCTCCTCTGTGTGTTCTGTGACAGTTTTCTTTGTTTTGGGTTTGTGCTTGAGTTTGGGTGTCTTTTTGTCTTCCTCTGTTTTGGGTACTGGTTCTGACTGTTCAGGACTAGGTGTTGGCTTTTCTTCAATAGTAGTAGGTGTGGGTTTCTCCTCAACTGTAAGAGGTGTGGGTTTTTGTTCATCTTTGACTAGTTTTGGTTTCATTACTGGTGTTGGTGTCTTAGGTGTAGGTGTTGGCTGTGTCTCGTATACCTCTTTAATTTCTTCAGTTTCTGTAATTGTAACTTCTGTTTCTTTAACCTCAGGAATTTTAGATATTTCTTTCTCTGTGTGTTCTGTGACAGTTTCCTCTGTTTTAGGTTTGTGTTTGAGTTTTGGTGTCTTTCTGTCTTCTGTTTTGTGTGTTGTTTCTGGCTGTTCAGTAACGGGTGCTGGTTTTTCCTCAACAGGAGTAGGTGTGGGTTTTTCCTCAACTGTAAGAGGTATAGGTTTTTGTTCATCTTTGACTGGTTTTGATGTTGGTTTCTTATGTTTTGGTATAGGTTGTGTATCATGTATTTCTGTAATTTCTTCAATATGTGTAACTGTAACATCTTCATCTTCAACCTTAGGGGTTTTAGAAACCTCATCTTCAATGACCTCTTCTGTGTGTTTTGTGACCATTTTCTTTGTTTTGGGTTTGCTTTTGAGTCTGGGTGTCTTGTCATCTTCCTCCGTTTTGTGTGTTGTTTCTGGCTGTTCAGTAACAGGTGTTGGTTTTTCCTCAACAGGAGTAGGTGTGGGTTTCTCCTCAACTGTAAGAGGTGTGGGTTTTTGTTCATCTTTGACTGGTTTTGGTGTTGGTTTCTTAGGGGATGGTATGGGTTGTGTATCATGTATTTCTGTAATTTCTTCAATATGTGTAACTGTAACATCTTTATCTTCAACCTTAGGGGTTTCAGAAACCTCATCCTCAGTGACCTTCTTTGTGTGTTCTGTGACAGTTTTCTTTGTTTTGGGTTTGTGTTTGAGTTTTGGTGTCTTTTTGTCAGGCTCTGTTTTGGGTATAGGTTCTGGCAGTTCAGGAACAGGTGTTGGCTTTTCCTCAACAGGAGTAGGTGTGGGTTTCTCTTCAACTGTATGAGGTGTGGGTTTTTGTTCATCTTTAACTGGTTTTGGTTTTTCTATTGATTTTGGTTTCATAGGTGTAGGTGTTGGCTGTGTCTCACCTATATCTGTAATTTCTTCAATTTTTGTAATTTTAACTTCTGTTTCTTCAGTGTTAGGGACTTCTGAAACTTCTGTGTGTTTTGCAACAGATATCTTTGTTTTGGGTTTGTGTTTAAGTTTGAGTGTCTTTTTGTCTTCCTCTGTTTTGGGTGTTGGTTCTGGCTGTTCAGGAACAGGCATTGGCTTTTCCTCAACAGGAGTAGATGTGGATTTCTGCTCAACTGCAAGAGGTGTGGGTTTTTGTTCATCTTTGACTGGTTTTGGTTTCTCTGCTAGTGTTGGTGTTTTTGGTGTAGGTGTTGGCTGTGTCTCATATACTTCTTTAATTTTTTCTGTGTTTGTAATTGTAACTTGAGTTTCTTCATCCTCAGGAATTTCAGAAACTTCCTCCTTAATGTGTTCTGTGAGTGTTTTCATTGTTTTGGGTTTGTATTTGGCTGGCTTTTCTTCTATTGGAGGTGTGTGTTTTTCCTGAACTGTAAGAGGAATAGGTTTTTGTTTATCTGTGGCTGGTGTTAGTTTAGGTGTTTCATGGGAAGGTGTTGTCTGTGTGTCTGCTTCTTCTGTAATCTCTTCAATCTGTATTATTGTAATGTCTGTTTCTTCTACTTTAGGAGCCTCAGGAACTTCCTCCTCAGTGAACTCCTCTGTGTGTTTAGTGTCAGGTTTCTTTGTTTTGGGTTTGGGTTTTGGTCTGGGTGTCTTTTTGTCTTCCGGTGTTGTAGGTGCTGGCTGTGGTTCTTTTGTGGTTAGTGTTGATTTTTCCTCAACAGAAGGTGTGGGTGTTTGTTTATCTTTTACTAGTGTAAATATTTGTTTTTCTGCTGGTTTTGGTTTTTCTGGAACAGGTGTTAATTGTATGTCTTCTGTGATATCCCTAATCTGTGTATCTGTAACACTTCTTTCTTCATCTTTAAGGGTTTCAGAAACTATCTTGTCAGTGACTTCTTCTGTGTGTTCTGTAACTATTTTCTTTTTGGATTTTGTCTTTGGCTTTGTTTTAGGTGTCTCTTTGTCTTGTATTTCTGGTGTTGGTTCAGACTGTTCTGGTGCATATATGGGTGTTGTTTCAGTTGGAGTAGGTCTGTCATCATCTGAAAGAAGTGTTGGTGTTTCTTGATCTGGAAGTAGTATAGGTGTTTGCTCTGACTGGTCTGTGGGATGTGAGTGAATGATTTCTTCTGTGTCCTCAGCCTGTGTATGTGTTACTTCTTGATCAATCTTAGATGTCAATGGAATTTCAGTGACATCCTCTGTGTGTTCAGTGTCTGTTTTGCTTGTTTTTGGTTTTGTTTTGCATTTATATGTAGGTGTCTTTTTATCTTTGTTCATTTTCGGTGATGTATATGGTTCTGTGGGAGTAGGTGTTGGTGTTTCCTCAACTGGTGTTGGTTGTATTTTTGAAACATGATGTGGTTTTTGTTCTTCTATAGGTGTGTGTATTTCGAGAACCTCCTCTGTGATCTGTGTGACTATTACATCTTTCTGTTCATCTTTAGGTGTCTTATGAAGTTTCTCAATGATGTCTTCTAAGGGTTGAGTTTTCTCAGGTCTGTGTTCATGTGTTGGTTTGAGTGTCTTTTTGTGTTTCTGTGGCTTAGGTGTTGGTTCTAACTTTGGTGCTAATGGTGTTTCTTCCACTGGCTGGAGTGTCTCATGTGTGTTGTCTTGGGTTAGTGTTAATGTTGGCTTCTGTTCATGTTTGGGTGGTGTTGGCTGTGATTCATCTGGAGCTTGTGTTGGTACAGATTTTTCATCCAGAGAAGATGTTTCGGGTTTGTGGGGGGTAGGTGTTGGTTGTGTTTCACGAGTTTCCTCCTTAACTTCTTCAGGTTCTGTAGGTGTTTTATCTTTATCTTTTATATGCTGTGTAGTTGTTTTACCTGTTTTGGGTCTGTGTTTAGATTTCAGTGTCTTCTTATCTTTGTCTGGTGTAGGTGCTGGTTCTGGTTCTACAAAAGGTGTTGGTGTTTCCTCATCAGGTGTGTATTTCTCCTCAACTGTACTAGATTTGGGTATTTCTTTCCCATCTGTTAATGGTCTTTCCTCTCCTACTTTTTCAGTTTGTGTATGTGTAGTATCTGTGTGTTCAACATCTGGAATTTCTGAAACCTCCATAGTGTCTTCTGTATATTCAATGACACCTTGCTTTGTTTTATGATTAATTCTGGGTTTGGGTTTGTGTGTTGGTTTGTCTTCCTTAGTCTGTGGTTCTATTGTTTTTGTCTCTTCAGGCAATGGTTTTTCCTCAACTGAAAGAGATGTAGGTTGTTTTTCATGTGGTTTTGGTGTTGCTTCTGGTGTGTCTTTGGATGGTGTTGGAGGTGGGTATGGGTGTTCTGGTGCTGGTGTTGGTGTATTCTTTTCTTGAAGGATATGTACTGATTTTGGTGTTTCATGAGTTGGTGTTGGCTGTGTTTCAGGAATTTGGTCTTCCGTGTCTTTAATTGGTGTAGGTGTGGTAGGTGTGAGTTCAGGAACCTCCTCTTTTGTTTCCTGTTGTGTTTCACCTGTAACAATTTTCTTTGTTTTGGGTTTAGGCTTGTGTTTAGGTTTAGGTGTTTTCTTTTCCTTTTTCTCTATCTCTGGCGTTAGTTCTAACTCTTCAGGTGTAGAGACTGGTTTATCCTCATCTGATACTGTTAGTTGTGTTTCTTCATCCCTATCTGGTTTTGGTGTTGGTATTTCTACATGTTTAAGTTCTGGTTTGTCAGAAGATGGTACTTTTATTTGTTCAGTAACCTCCTCGTGTGAGTCTGTAATATCTATCTGGTCAACCTTAGGAGCCTCATAATCCCTTTCACTGACCTCTTTTGTGTGCTGTGTAATAGTCTTCTCTGTTCTGGGTTTGTGTTTTGGCTTGACTGTCTTTTTGTCTTTGTCTGTTTTGGGTGTTGGCTCATACTGTTTAAGTGTTGATTGTTCTCCTTCAGGAGTAGGTGTGGATTCCTCCTCAGATGTAAGAGGTGTGGGTTTTTGTTCCTCTTTGATTAGTTCTGGTGTATGTTGTTCATCGTATGTAGGTTTTTTAGGTATTGGTGTTGCTTGTTTGGTTTCCTCAACCTGTGTAAGTTTCTTAGGTGTTGGTGTCACTTGTTTTGTAGCCTCAACCTGTGTAACTGTTTCTTCTATGTGTTCTGTTTCAGGAGACTTAAAAACCTCTTCTTCCTCCTCTTTCTCCTCACTGACCTCATGTGTATGTTTAGGAGTAGTTTTCTTTGTTTTGGGTTTTGGTTTGGGTGTCTTTTTGTCTTTTTCTAACTTAGATGTTGGGATTAGCTGCATTGTATCAGGTGATGTTTCTTTGACAGGTGTTTTATTATCTGGCTTTTGTTCATCTATGACTGGTTTTGATGTTAGTTGTTCTCTTGTTCTTAGTGTTTCTTGGGCAAGTGTTGGTTGTGTTTCAGGAATGTCTTTATGTATCTTTTCACCCTGTGTAACTGTAACATCCGTCTCCTCATATATTTCCTTAGTCTTGGGAGTCTCAGATGCTACTTCCTCTGGTATGTCTTTTGTGTGTTTTGTGACTGTTCTCTTTGTTTTGGGTTTTATTTTTGGTTTGTGAGTAGGTGTGGAGGTTTTAGTATCTTCCTTTGTTTCTACTGGTGGCTGTATGTCTTCTGGAGTTGGTATTTGTGTTGGTGTGACTCCAGGTGGAGTTGGTTTTTCATCAGCTGAAAAAGGTGTTGACTTTTTATATTTGGTTTGTGTTGTTAGTTGTGGCTCCTCACGAGCTGGTGTTGGTGTTGGTTTTTGTTTGTCTCTGACTAATTCTGGTGTTGGTGTTGGTTTTTGTTCATCTGTGACTGATTTTGCTGTTGGTGTTGGTTTTTGTTCATCTGTGATTGATTTTGGTGTTGGTTTTTGTTCATCTGTGATTGATTCTGGTATTGGTGTTGGTTTTTGTTCATCTGTGATTGATTCTGGTGTTAGTGTTGGTTTTTGTTCATATGTGATTGATTCTGGTGTTGGTGTTGGTTTTTGTTCATCTGTGACTGATTCTGGTGTTGGTGTTGGTTTTTGTTCATCTGTGACTGATTCTGGTATTGGTGTTGGTTTTTGTTTATTTGTGATTGATTCTGGTGTTGGTTTTTGTTCATCTGTGACTGATTCTGGTGTTGGTGTTGGTTTTTGTTCATCTGTGATTAATTCTGGTGTTGATTTTTGTTGATCTGTGATTGATTCTGGTGTTGGTTTTTGTTCGTCTGTGACTGATTCTGGTGTTGGTTTTTGTTCATCTGTGACTGATTCCAGTGTTTGTGTTGGTTTTTGTTCATCTGTGACTGATTCTGGTGTTGATGTTGGTTTTTGTTCATCTGTGACTGATTCTGGTGTTGGTGTTGGTTTTTGTTCATCTGTGACTGCTTTTGGTGTTGGTGTTGGTTTTTGTTCATCTGTGGCTGATTCTGGTGTTGGTGTTGGTTTTTGTTCATCTGTGACTGATTCTGGTGTTGGTTTTTGTTCGTCTGTGACTGATTCTGGTGTTGGTTTTTGTTCATCTGTGACTGATTCCAGTGTTTGTGTTGGTTTTTGTTCATCTGTGACTGATTCTGGTGTTGATGTTGGTTTTTGTTCATCTGTGACTGATTCTGGTGTTGGTGTTGGTTTTTGTTCATCTGTGACTGCTTTTGGTGTTGGTGTTGGTTTTTGTTCATCTGTGGCTGATTCTGGTGTTGGTGTTGGTTTTTGTTCATCTGTGACTGATTCTGGTATTGGTGTTGGTTTTTGTTTATTTGTGATTGATTCTGGTGTTGGTTTTTGTTCATCTGTGACTGATTCTGGTGTTGGTGTTGGTTTTTGTTCATCTGTGGCTGATTCTGGTGTTGGTGTTGGTTTTTGTTCATCTGTGACTGATTCTGGTATTGGTGTTGGTTTTTGTTTATTTGTGATTGATTCTGGTGTTGGTTTTTGTTCATTTGTGACTGATTCTGGTGTTGGTTTTTGTTCACCTGTGATTGTTGTTGGTGTTAGTTTATGTTTGGTTGGTGGTGTTGGTTGTGGTTTCTTGGGAGTTGGTTTTTGTTCATGTGTGACTGTTTCTGATGTTGATTTTGGTTTATATTTTGTTGGTGTTGTTGGTTGTGGCTCTGAAACTGGTATTGGTCTTTGTTCACTTGTTTCTGGTGTTGGTGTTTTTGGTTGTGGCTCCTCAGCAGCTGGTGTTGGTGTTGACTTTTGTTCATCTGTGATAGCTTCTGGTGTTGGTGATAGTTTTTGTTTGTCTCTAGTTCTCTCTGGTGTTAGTGTTAGCTTATATTTAGTTGGTGTTGTTGGTTGTGGCTCCTCTGGAGCTGGTATTGGTGTTAGTTTTTGTTCATCTGTGATTGTTTCTGGTGTTTGTGTTACCTTTTGTTCATCTGTGACTAATTCTGGTGTTAGTTTTGGTTCATCTGTGACTAATTCTGGTGTTGATTTTGGTTCATCTGTGACTGATTCTGGTGTTGGTTTTGGTTCATCTGGGATTGATTCTGGTGTTGGTTTTGGTCTATATCTGGTTGGTGTTGATGGTAATCTTTGTTCAACTGTGACTGTTTCTGGTGTTGGTGTTGGTTTTTGTTTATCTGTGACTGATTCTGGTGTTGGTGTTGGTTTTTGGTCATCTGTGACTGATTTTGGTGTTGGTGTTGGTTTTTGTTCATCTGTGATTGATTCTGGTGTTGGTGTTGATTTTTGTTCATCTGTGACTGATTCTGGTGTTGGTGTTGGTTTTTGTTCATCTGTGATTGATTCTGGTGTTGGTGTTGATTTTTGTTTATCTGTGATTGATTCTGGTGTTGGTGATGGTTTTTGTTCACCTGTGGCTGATTTTGGTGTTGGTGTTGGTTTTTGTTTATCTGTGACTGATTCTGGTTTTGGTTTTTGTTCATCTGTGATTGATTCTGGTGTTGGTTTTTGTTCATCTGTGACTGATTCTGGTGTTGGTTTTTGTTCATCTGTGACTGATTCTGATGTTGGTTTTTGTTCATTTGTGACTGATTCTAGTGTTGTTGTTGGTTTTTGTTTGTCTGTTGTTGGTTGTAGCTCTTCAGGAGATGGTGTTGGTGTTGGTTTTTGTTCATCTGTGATTAATTTTGGCACTTTTTGTTTCTCCTTAGTAAGTGTTGGTTGTGGCTCCTCTGAAACTGATGTTAGAGCTGGTGTTGGTTTATATGTAGGTGTTGGTTTTGGTTTGTCATGGGTGTTTGTCAGCTGTTTGTCAGTTATTCCCTGTGTAACTTCCTCAACTTGTGTAACATCTGTTGCTTCAATTATAGGAATCTCAGGAAACTCTGTGTGTTCAGGGATTCTCTTCCTACTTTTAGGTTTGCCTTTGGGTTTAAATATAGGTTCCTCTTTCCCTGTCTTGGGTGTCAGCTCTCTCTGTTGTGTAAGAGGTGTTGGTGTTGGTTTTTCCTCTAGAGAAGGTGCTGATTGCGTCTCATGAACCTTTGTCAAGTCTTCAGTTAGTTTATCTATAACTTTAGTGTATTCAGCTAATGATGGCTCAGAAACCTTATCTTGTGTTTCCTGTTCTACATCTGTGGTCAATTTCTCTGCCATTGGTTTGTCTTTTGCTATGGGTTTGCATGTCTTTTTGTCTTTGCCTGTCTTTGGAACAAGTGCTGGTTTGTCTTTAACTGTTGGTGAGAGAGGTATTGTTACTTGTTCATCTCTAACTAGTTTAATCTCATCTTTGGTTGGTGTTGTGGGTTTTTGTTTGTCACAGATAGGAGTTGGTTGTGTTTTGTGTATTTGTTCTTCAGTCTTTCTAATCTGTGTGAGTGTAACTTCTGTATGGTCATCCTCATGGGCCCTATAAACCTCCTCAGTGAGCTTTGGATGTTCCTGGACAGTTTCCGCTGTTTTGGGTTGCATTTTTGGCCTAAATCTTTTGTGTTTGTCTGTCTTTGGCAATGTTTCATGTGTTTCAGGTATTTCAGGTGTAGGTTCCTCATCAGCAGATGTGGTATGTGTTTCAGGTGTATGTTCTTCATCAATAGGTGTTGGCTGCATTTTGGGTGTTTTAGGAGTAGGTTCTTCATCAGTGAGTGTTGGGTATGTTTCATGTGTTTCAGATGTAAGCCTTTTATCAGCAGGTGTTGGGTGTGTTTGTTGTGTTTCAGGTGTAGGTTTTTCATCAGTGGGTGTTGGGTGTGTTTCATGTTTGTCCTCCTTAATATCTTCAACAATATGAGCTTCTGTGGGTGTAGTGGAAATTTCCTCTGTTTGTGGCTTAGTTTTGTGTGTGGGTTTCCATGTCTCTTTGTCTTTCTTTGGCTTTGGTGTTGGCAGTGTCTCTTTGGGTGTTTCCTCAATTGCAGTAGGTTTTTTCTCAACTGAAAGAGGTGTAGATTGTTGTTCATCTTTGGGTGATTTTAGTGTTGGTTTTGTTTTGTGTTCTGTTAGTGTTGGTATTGAGTGTGTCTCATCTAGTGCTAGTGTAGGTGATAATTCTTCAATATGTGTAAGTGTAGAGCCAGTGTGTTCAATTTCAGAAGTTTTAGAAGACAACTCTTCTGTGCTATCGTGTGTGTATTTTGTGATAGTTTTCCTTGTCTTAGGGACACATCTGACTATCTTCGTGTCTTCTGTCTCTACTGATGTGGGCTCTTTGGGAACTGTTCGTCTCTCAATCTGTGTTTGTTCAACTTGTTTTTGCTTTCGCATGGGTTTCAGTTTGTATCTGGCTAATACTGGTGTTGGTTGTGGTTGTTCTAGACTTTGTGTTAATGTGGGTTTCTTGATAAATGTTGGCTTTAGTTTTTTAATAGCTAATGTTAACTGTGTTTCTAGTCCTTCAAATCTTCTATCCTGCAAAAGTTTAATACGTGCTTGCTCATCTTCAGGAACCCCAGAAACTTTTTTTGTGACCTTTGTATTTTCAGCAATAGTTTTCTCTACCTTTGGTTCATGTTCATATGTAACTGTCTCTCTGCCTTCCTCTATCTTACATGTTAGCTCTGGCTCTGACTCTACTGGACCATGTTCCCGTTTTTCTTCTGGTTGTGGTTTAAGTGTTTTTGTGTTTTCATGTGTCTGTGTTTCTGACCTATATGTTTTTGGAGCTGGTGTGACTGTTTCTGACTCTGGTTCTGTCTCTATTAGGATATGTACCTGCTTCTCTTCAGGTTGAGGCTTATATTTATCTGTGTCTTCATATGTTTGTGTTTTTGGAGATGATGTAAATGTTTCTGGGAATGAATCAGGTGTTGGGTAAGGTTTACCTTTAGCTGGTTTAGGTGTTGGTTTCAGAGTATCTTTAGGTGATGTACATGTTATCTGTGACTTATCTTGAGGTATTAGTGTTGGTTTGGCATCTTCTATTTTAGATTTATCTTTAGCTGGTTTACATGTTGGTTTCGGTGTCTCTTCAGGTTGTGTTTGTGTTATTTGTGACTTATCCTGAGGTGTTAGTGTTGACTCAATCTCCTTTGTTTTAGGCTTAGTTTTGTGTTTCAATCTGATAATCTTTTTGTATTCCTGTATGTGTGGTGTTTGTTGTGACCATGTGGGATGTGGTGTTGCTATGTCTTCCTGAACTAAAAGAGGGGATGACTCTCTATCTCTGACTGATGCTATCATTTGAGGAGGACTAAGTGAAGTATCTGTCTGTTCAAAGCTACTAATATCAATGTGTTTGGTAACTGGGGTTGGCTTGGTTTCAGGTTTGGGGGTAAGAAACTCCTTCTCTTCACCTGTCTTTGGTCCTGTCTCTGGTTGTGAGAGAGTTGCCATCAGTGTTTCCCTTAGTGTGTGTGTTGCCTGTTCTTTAGTTTCCATTTGTGTGACTGTTATCTTTGCATGTTCTACCTTGGGGATTTCATACACTTCACATTCAGTGATCCTCTCTCTATCAAAAGTGAAATGTTTGATGGCTATGAATCTAGGTTTGAATGTCTTTGTTTCTTCCTCTGTTTTTTGTGTTGGTTCTGATTCTTTAGAAGGTGTTGTTGGTTTATATTCAACTGGAGTCTGTGCTTCCTTGGCAAAAAGAGATGTTACTTGTTTATCTTCAGTGAGTTTGGATGCTGGTGTTGAGTCTCTTTGAGTTGCTTTGTCTTTATCAGGTATTGTTTTTTCTTCAAGTCTCTGTGTTTCATGTGTGGGTTTATCATGCATCACAAATTCCTGGGTATAAGTAACATCTCTTTTTTCAGCATGAGGAGTCCAAGAATCCTCCTCTGTATGCTCTGTAGCAAGTTTAGGTTTGAGTGTCTTTTTGTCTTTCTCTGCTTTTGGTATTGGTTTCTCCTCCACCTGACCAGGTTTGGGTTTCTCCTCAAGTGATGGTGGTGTTGATGTTTCCTTAGGAGTTGTGTCTGGTGTGTAAAGAGGATGTGTGTGTGTTTTACTTATGTGTGGTTTAGTTTCTTCTACCAGTGTAATTGTTGCATCTGTTTCCTCAGTTTTAGGAGACTCATAAACCTCATGCTCAGAGACTTTTTCAGTATATTCAGTGATAAATTTCTTGGATTTTAATGTCTGAGAATCCTTCTCCTCTGTGTGTTCTATGGCAGATTTAGATTTAGGTTTGAGTGTCATTTTGCCTTTCCCTGTTTCTGGTGTTGGTTTCTCTTCTACTTGGCCACCTTTGGATCTCTCCTCAAGTGCTGGACATGTTGATGTTTCTTTAGGTGCTGTCTCTGGTGTGTAAAGAGGATGTGTGTGTGTTTTACCTAGCTGTGGTTTAGTTTCTTCTACCAGTGTAATTGTAGCATCTGTTTCTTCAGCTTTAGGAGACTCATAAACCTCATGCTGAAGGATTTCCTTAGTATATTCAGGGATAAATTTCTTAGATTTTAATGTCTTTTTATCTTCTTCCATTTCAATCAATGAGTGTTTGGGATGCAATGTTGATTTCTCCTCAACAACTTCTGGTCTTAATTTATCCTCTGATATTGATATTTTAAGTTCTGGTTTATCAGGAATAGCTGTTGCATCCTTTTTATACATAACTGCATCTTTGGTTATTTTAACATGAAGAGTATGAGAATCCTTATCGTCATCTCCATGTTTTGTGGCAGGTGTCTTTGTTTTATGCCTAGGTTTGGACATCTGTCTGTCTTCCTCTGTCTTTTGTGTTGGTTTCTCCTGAGCTTCACTTGCTGTTGATTTGTCTATAACTGGAGTTAGTGTGGCAGTCTCTACAGGAGCTGTAACTGATTCATGTGTGAGCACTGCTTGTTTTTTAAATAACTGTGGTTGAATTTTTTCTCTTTGTATAACTACATTGCCTTTCTGTTCAACCTCACTAAACTCAATTGTATCTTCCTGGACATGTTTCCTTGTGGTGGGTTCAAGTGTAATTTTATCTCCTGTTTTTTGACCATGTTTTGGTTCTTTGGCAGCAGGTGTTATCTTGCTTTCAACTGGAGAGGGTTTTTCCTCCTGTGAGTGAGATGCTGGTTGCCTGAATCTGATTAATTTTGGTGCTGCTTGTGAGTCTGTTAAAGTTGTTGTTGGTTTGTCCTTCCAATGTAATGGTTTATCCTGTATTTTTTGTACTTCAAATCTGAGTGTATCCACAGTATGGCTAATGGCTGTTTCAAATGTCTCTTTTGTTTCCTCTACCTTAGTAACTTGAACTGTTTCTTCAACAAAAGAAGTCTGGAAATTCTCAACAGTAAGCTCCTCTGTGTGTTCTGTGAAAAGTGTATGTCTTTTGAGTTTATGAGTCTTTTTGTCTCCCTTGGTTTTTGGTTCTGTTTCCTCAAGCTGTGTTTGTTTATGTCCAACAGGAGCCATTTGTTCCTCAACTAAAAGAGATGGTGGTTGTTGTCTGTCTTTGTCTAATTTTAGTGATGGTTCTGAATCTTTTAGTTTTACAGTTTGCTTGTCTTTGTTGTCTTTGTCTGGTGTTTGTTTATCTTGTGATATTTGGGATTCATGTTTGGGTTCATCACAAATAGGAGTTGTTAAAAGTGTAAATGTTTCTGTCCCTTGTGTCTCTTTTATTGTGCCATCTGGGTGTTCATTGTGAGGTACCTGAGCATTCTCCTCTTCTTCCTCCTCTTTGTGTTCTGCAATAAGTGTCTGTGCTTTGAGTTTTGATTTAGGTTTAGGTCTGGGCATCTTCTTGTCCTTCCCTGCTTCAGATATTAGCTTTTCTTCCACTTTACTTGTTCTGGGTTTCTCCTCAACTAGTGTAAGTGCCTCTACTTCTCTAGGTGTTGCCTTCAACTTGTAAAGAGAAAGTGTGTGTGTTTTATCTACTAGTGGTTTTTCCTCTATTTGACTAGTTTGGGGTTTCTCTTCAATTAATGAAAGTGCCTTTGTTTCCCTAGACATCACCTTTGGCTTGTCAAGAGAAAGTGTGTGTATTATATCTATATGTGGTTTAATCTCTTCTGTCTGTGTAACTTCTGCATCAACCTTAGAAGACTCACAATGCTCATACTCAGCAACTTCATCTGTATATTCAGGGATGAGTTTCTCTGTCTTGGATCCAGGCTTTGTTCTCTTTTTATCTTTCTCTGTTTCAAGTGATGGTTTTCCTCTAATTGGTGTTGTTTCTGGTGTCTCCTCAACTGGTGTTTGTTTTTTCCTAATTGACATTGGTGCTGTTTCTTCTTGAACTGGTGTTAATATTGGTGTCTCCTGAACTAGTGTTGTTAGTTTTCCCTTAACTGGTGCTGTTGCTGGTGTTTCCTCAACTAACCTATGAGTTGGTTTCTCTATAACTGGTGAAGTTGTTGGTGTTTCCTCAACTGGTGTTTGTATAGGTGTCTCTCTAACTGGTGTTATGTCCTTAACAGATGCTGATATTGGTGTCTCCTGAACTGGTGTTAGCTTTCCCCTAACTGGTGTTGTTGCTTGTATCTCCTGAACTGATGTTGATACCAGTATCTCATCATATGGTGTTTGTTTTCTAACTTGAGTTACTGGTGATATTTCTTCTACTGGTGTTGGTGTTGCCGGTATTTCCTGAACTAGCCTAGATGTTTGTTTCTCCTTAACTGTTGGTGTCTCCTCAACTGATAATGGTTTTCCCATTACTGGTATTGTTGCTATTGTCTCCTGAACTGGTGTTGTTGTCGGTGTCTCCTGAAATGGTGTTGTTGTTGGTATCTCCTGAACTGGTATTGTTGTTGGTGGTGTCTCATGAACTGGTGTTGTTGGTGTCTCATGAACTAGTGCTAGTTTTCCAATAATTGGTGTTGTTGGTGTCTCCTGAACTGGTGCTAGTTTTCCCATAACTGGTGTTGATGCCTCCTGAATTAGTGTTATTGGTGGCGTCTCTTGAACTGGTAATACTGGTGTCTCCTGAACTGGTGCTGATTTTTCAATAAAGGGTGTTGTTGGTGTCTCCTCAATTGGTGCTGGTTTTCCCATAATTGATGTTGGTGTCTCCTGAATGGGTGTCTCCTCAAATGGTGTTTGTTTTCTCCTAACTGGTGTTTTTGCTAATGTTTCCTTTACTGGTGTTTCCTTAACTAGTAGTCTATGAGTTTGTTTTTTCCTAAATAGTGTTGTTTCTGGTGTCTCCTGAACTGGTGTTGGTTTTCCCATGACTAATGTTGTTTCTGGTGTTTCTTCAACTGGTGTTGGTTTTCCTTTAACTGGTGTTGGTTTTCCCCTTGGTATTGTTTCTGATGTCTCTTGAACTGGTGATGATAGTGGTGTTGGTTTTCTAACTAGAATTACTGCTGATGTTTCCTCTACTGATATTGGTGTTGCTGGTGTTTCCTGAACTGGTGTAGGAGTTGGTTTCACAATATCTGGTGTAAATGTTGATGTCTCCTCAACTGGAGCTGACTTTATCATAAGTGGTGTTGCCACTTGTGTCTCCTGAAATGGTGTTTCATCACATGGTGCTTGCATACTCCTAACTGCTGTTATTGGTAATGTTTCCTCTACTGGTATTTCCTGAACTGGTCTTTGGGTTGTTTTCCCATTAAATGGTGTTGTTGCTAGTATCTCCTGAACTGGTGCTGTTTTCTGGACAGGTGTTGATGCTAGTGTCTCCCTAACTGGTGCTGTTGTCTCCTGGACAAGTGCTGATGCTGGTGTCTCCCTAACTGGTGTTGTTGCTGATGTCTTATCAACTGGTGTTGGTTTCTCCCAGACTGGTGTTGTTGTTGTTGTCTTATCAACTGGTGTTAGTTTTTCCTTTGGTGATGTTTCTGGTGTCTCCTCAACTGGTGTTATTTCTGGTATCTTATCATCTGGTGTTGCTCCTGGTGTCTTATCAACTGATGTTTGCTTTCTCATTGTTGGTGTTGTTGCTGTTGTCTCCTCAACATGAAATAGTTTTTCCTTAATTGGTGCTGATCCTGGTGACTCCTGAATTGATGTTGATACTGGTGTCTCATCAACTGATGATTTTTTCCTGACTGATATTATTACTGGTATCTCCTGAACTAGTGTTGATTGTGATGTCTCCTCAAATGGTGTTTGTTTTTCCCTGACTAGTGGTGAACCTGGCATCTCATGAACTGGTGTTGTTCCTTGAGTTTCTTCAACTGATGTTGCCTCCTTAACTTGTGTCATTTCCTGAACGGATGTTGATACTGGTGTTTCCTTAACTTGTGTTGTTATTAGTGTTTCCTTAAATAATGTTGTTTTCTGATCTTGTGCTGATACTCGTGTTTCATCAAATGGTGATGGTTTTCTCTTTACTTGTGTTATTGTTGTTTTTTTCTGAACTGGTGTTGATTTTTCCCTAATTGGTGATAAACTTAACATCTCCTGAAGTGGCATATTTACTAGTGTCTCCTTATTTGATGTTGGTTTTCCCTTACCTAGTGTTGTTTCTAGTGTTTCCTGAAATGTTGTTGTTTCTGGTGTCTCCTCAGCTGGTGTTATTGTTGGGGTTTCCTTAACTGATGTTGGTTTTGTTTTAATTGAAATTGTTTCTGGAGTTTGGTGAATTGGTTTTGTTGGTGTCTTCTCAACTGGTGTTGGTTTTTCCCTAACTGGTGTTGATATTGATGTTTCCTCAACTGATGTTAGCTTTTTTCTGACTGGTACTGATGTTGGTGTTTCCTCAACTGGTATTGTTTCTGGTGTCTCCTCAACTGATATTGACACTGGTGTCTCCTCAACTGGTACTGACACTGGTGTCTCCTCAACTGGTGTAGGTTTTCCCCTAACTGATGTTGATACTAGTGGCTTCCTGACTGGTGTTGATATTGGGGTCTCTTTACCTGGTATTGTTTTTTCTTTAACTGGTGTTGTTGCTGGTGTCTCTTCAACTGGTGTTGGTTTCTCCCTTAATAGTAATGCTAGTGGTGTCTCCTCAACTGGAGATGGTTTTCCCAAAAATGGTGTTGATACTGGTGTCTCATCAATTGGTGTTGATTTTCCCCTAACTGGAGTCTCCTGAACTGGTGTTGCTTTTGCTGTCTCCTCAACTAGTGTTGATTTTTCCCTGACTGATATTGTTTCTTGTGTCTCCTCAAATGGTGTTGATAATGGTGTCTTTTTTACTGCTGTTGGTTTTCCCCTAACTGGTGTTGTTTCTAGTGTTAGTTTTTTCTTATTTGATGTTGATACTGGTGTCTTGTCAACTGGTGTCTCTTTAGCTGGTATTATGTCTAGTGTATCCTCAACTGGTGTTATTTCTGGTGTCTCCTGGATTGGTATTACTTCTAGTCTATCCTCATCTAGTATTATTTGTGGTGTCTCCTGAATTGGTGTTGTTTCTGGTTTCTCCTGATCTGGTGTTATTTTTCTTCTACCTAGCTCTGTCACTGGTTTTTCCTGGATTAGTGTTGATTCTGATGTCACCTGCACTGGTGTTGTTTTTGATGTCTCCTGAACTAATGCTATTTCTGATGTTTCTTGATCTGGTGCTGTTCTTCCTCTAACTGGCACTGTCACTAGTGTATCCTGAACTGGTATTGGTATTTCCTTAATTAGTGTTGCTATTTGCTCAACTGATGGTGACTGCCTTTCTTTAGATGATGGTGTAGGTTTTTCCACAAAGGGTGATGGTGTGCGTGTTTCCTCAAACAATTTTGGCGGTGGCTGTTCCTGATCTGATTCTAAGTTAAATTTTTCCTCATCTGTTACAATTTGTGTTTGGTCAATGTGTTTTGGCTTTGTTTTATCAACCTGCATCAGTGGCAGTGATGGTCTGCCCTTAAATGATGCCGATTTTTTGTTTTTCTCATCAGATTTTTTGTGAATTGGTATCATCCTATCTTCATCTAATAAAAGGAATGGCTCTGGTTCATGTGTTGCTGGTGTAGTGTGTTTTGGAATAGGTGTTGGTTTTGTGTGCTCAGAAATAAGTGTTGGTTTTGTGTGTTTGGGTGCTGGTGTTGGTTTTGCGTCTTCACTAATAGGTGTTCGTTTTTTGTGTCCATGAGTGGGTAATGGTTCTGTGTGTTCTGGAGTAAGTGTTGTTTTTGAGTGTTTGAGAATTTGTGTTGGCTTTTCATGTTCAGGTGTTGGCTCCATGTATTTAGGTGTTGGTTCAGACACTTTATGCAGAGCAAGCTTGTCTTCATCTTCAAAAAGTATGTGTTTTTTAGCTCTCTTTGGTGCAGATGTTAATCTATCTTCCAGAACATTAACTGGTTGTGTATCAGTTAGTGTTGTGAGTGTTGGCATTGTGTCTTCCTGGGTGGGTGTTGGTGTTGTGTCTGCTGAGGGAATGGGTTATCAGTGTTGAGATCCTAAATGTTTGACTTATTTTACTCAGGGAAAAGTGTGTTGTGAAATTTATATCTGAGGAAGTTAATTTTTCCCTAATATCTTAGTATGTAGAATTGTGTGTGCATGTTTAAAACTGATGTTGGTTCTATATATGTAATATATAATTCATGTTATTTTTTTCAGAATGAGGGACAAGTGCCCAATATGTGAGTAGAGAATTCAAGTTTGTGTATATCATAATAGTATTAATCCTACTAATATAATGCATGAGTTGAGAATATATCATTGTGTGAAAGTAACATTTCTTTGGATAAAATATAATCTAATATAATGAATATAAATGTGCAATTGTAAATATGTTATATATATATATATATATATATATATATATATATATATATATATATATATATATATATATATATATATATATATATATATATATATATATATAACTGGTATTTATTGTACTTTGTTTTTAGTTCAACATAAAAACAACACAAAAATGTAAAATAATAAGGTTAAATCATTACTGGGAAAGTTAAGTTGTGAACATATGCATGTATGTAAGTGTGTTCAAGAATGTGAATACTTATAATGTGTCAGACTCTAAAGTTTATGCCATGGGACTATTTTTATGTGCTTTTATCTCTTCATAATCACTAATAAATCTTTCAAAACTATAAACTACATGAGCATCTATAGTCTCTTTACATTAGCAGTCTGAGTCACAGCACAGACACATGTTTATATTTTGATGAACAGAAACACTGGGTGCTTATCAATGTTGTTCTTTTACCAGGACATTAAAATAATTTCAATAGCACATAAATATTAGTCTCCATGTCAGACAATATACAGAATTTTTGTTGATTCATGGAGGTATTAGTTATCTGTACATAAGACCTGGCTTGTGTTCTGTGTTCATATGGGGTATATATAATTAGTAACAAATAAAGATGTAGATATTTTGAACATGGTTAAGGACAATACTGGGGGAAAAAAAAGAAAACATAAAACACAAAGGTTAGCACATCAGAATCATCAAAATCTGTGGTGGTAATTTGACCACAGATCTTTCAGCTCCCATGTTACCCCACCATGACTGTTGCTGCTGACACCATAAGGATTACATACTCAACTGGGACCTCAACAGGCAACAGAGACAACAGGGAGTGAGGTACATGACACACTAATAGCAATCACAGGATCTGATGGTGTGATACATACTTCAAGCAAATCTGTAAAACTCACATATATATATGAAGTGGAACACTGATAAATTTTGGCACCTATGTGATTAGAAAGAATTCCAACCATCACGTGACTGCAGGAAACCAAAGGCAGCCTATATTCCACTCCTTGTTTCTTTTCTTGACTTTTATATTTTCTGCATTACTTTCAGCAGTACAGTTTGGTGAGGCAACATAACATTTTGAAGAGAAGTGCTGGAAATAACAGATGAATGGACTGAAGAGTTGAAAAGTAGGTACTGACTTACCTGATTTGACCTTGGATACCTTAATGGTCTTCTTCTCTTCCTCCTCGTGAATCACCTCTGTTGCCTCCTCTGTCGTCACTTTCTCTGTGGGTTGCATGCATGATGGTCAGCCTCTAGCTAACATACCACTCATCACAGGCCAACCTTCACTCTATCTAAGCACACATTTCATTCTGAACTATATCACTATAGGATGCATTTGACTTTATCTATATGACATTCATAGCTATAGGAAAAAAAAAATTGATCCAAGTACTGATCATCTAGATTTCTGCTAAATAATGGATATGTGTTTACTAGCAAATATTGGCTATACTGCTAAAAATTCAATAATTTTACATTTTCCTGACTCTCATACATGTTTATATTCTAAATCTAACCCAAAATTCTCATAACCTCACACCTCTGTTGACTTGTGAAATCACTGATCAAAGTAAAAAATATAAAAAAAATAAATCTAAAATATTAAAAAATGAATTCTTAAAAAAAATATACTCAGGTTTCTGAACCCCGAGTATCTAAAAAGATCTTAAAAACACAAGAAATATTCTACAGACACCAGTAACTAGTCCCTATCATTCTACAATGAGACACTGCAGAGACAAGACAAAATAGGACAGACTGGAGACTCAGAACACAACAAGGGAGCCAAATCTTACCATATTTAGCTTCTCGGTAAGCCTCCTCAACTAACACCTGAGCAACCATGACTGAGTGGCCATGTTTCTCCACAATGTTGATTAGTGGCTGCTGACTCTCGGGCTTCTTCAAGGCTGGGAGTTTTCCAGCCTCACAGAAAGCAATGATCTCTTCAGTCTCCACTCCTTGATTTATCATCTGAGAGACCTTGGTAAGTTCCTGAGTGGTGGAGGAGAACAAGCCCATCTCTCTGGGGACAATCTCCTTGAAGAGAGTGTCTGGCTTGATGTTCTTAGCGTGCTTCACCATGCGCAAGAAAGCTTTGAGGCCAACAGGGTGCTTCTTGGCCTGCTCCCGAGTCTCTTGAGCTAAAACAATGGACACATTCCTCTGGTGGCCAATGTGCTCACAAATTTTGACAAGTGCTGGTTGAATCTTGGGTTGGAGAAGAGTCTTAAACTCCCCAGCCCTGAACTTTGCCCAGATCTCATTGACTTTCACATTGCTCTTCAGCATTGTATGAATTTGTGATAGTTCCTGGATAACTTCCTTTTCCTCAAAGAACTGAGGAGCAATATCCTTGACAACCTCCTCACCCTTGATGGATGTCTCTGAAACTTTCACAAAACATTTCACACCAGGAATCTGGTTTGGAGCAAATTCATTGGGCTGTATGGCAGGATAGCGTTCCTCAAGAGTCACAGGAGCCTTCCAGTTGGTATAAACCTCTGCAACACAGCGTTCCTTGGCAGATGTAAAGACCTTAGTTTTCTTTTCTTCAACCAAGGGCTTCCAAGCCTTTTTTTTGGCTTCTTCAAGCTCCTTTTCAAGCTGGACTGAACGCTCCTGCTTCTCCACCTTCAGTCTTTCCATGGCTTCATGGTGTTCTTTCCTTAATTTTATAGCACGCTCTCTCTCCTTTTCTTTCATTTGCTCAGCAGCATGTTGGATGTGAACAGCTGCATACCTTTCATCATCAATCTTCAACTTCTCTTCGAAGGTCAGTTCTGAGATTAAGAAATTCAAAACTCTTTGTAGTTACTGCCTTAAAGGGTACTAAAACCAGAGCCAAGAGTTGGTGTTGTCAGGTTGTCAGTGTTTAGTGTCTCAGTATCAAGCATCAAACCACAACACAAGAGGCATAACTTAGCTGCTTCTCACAGCAATCACATGGAATGGAAACAGTTAAATATTTATAATCAAATTTGAGACCATGCCTCTTGTGTTGTACAGTGTAATAGGAAATAAAATGTTGTATCAGCATAATGATAAAATAATAATCATAATAATAAAATAGTAATGGTAATGATAGTAATAAGTGTAATAATAATAATAATGATAAATGTAATAATAATAGCAATAACATAAACAGAGCATTGTAATAAAGCTATTGCAGTTGTCAGGTTAAATGATATTCTTACAGCTGTTAATATTATTGCTGAAGCAATTAGCAGTAGGCAATTGGTTCTCTGAGCAGCAGCTTTCTTTCATTAGCATAAATGTAAAAATAAAATTTCAAAAGTAATTTAATTGCTGCTTAAATAATAAAATCATAATTGTCCTCAATACATATATACATAATACACACGCATGGTTTGGTGCAAGTCTTACATATGCATACAGAGAGGACACTGTGAGTTAAGGCCACAGAATGTTTGCTGGATCTCACCTGTCACTTCCAGTGTGGCTTTGGAGAAGATCTCTCCCTCAGAATTGACTGCACGGCAGGTGTATTCTCCCTTCATCTCAGGGCGCGCCTGAACCACCGTTAGCATTGCCTTGTCATTGCGGACTCTCATCTATGGCAAACACAACAGTGCAGGATGAGAACATCTTTACCAAACCACAGAAACCAACAACTTTTCATCAGATGCACAAAGCAATGCTGTATATTTCTTTTCTTCTATTCACCTGACATACAATCCTGATACTTATCTCTAATAGTGTTCATCAGCATGCATTACTGCATTACTAAACATGGCAAACACAGCAGACTGTCTCATGTACTACACGATAACAGCAAATTTGCTTGCTCTCTCTCTCTCTCTCTCTCTCTCTCTCTCTCACAAAATAATGTATATGTGATCTAATCGATCAGCATGCATAAATAAGACACCATTGTAAAATGTAACACTTTCACATACAATTGGACAACACCTTTGAGCTGCTTCTTCAAGCAGAGGAAAGCTTTCCAAAGAGACCAAAAGAAGAAAACAAAAGAAAAGAAAAAGAGGAAAATAGAGAAACATGGTCAGGATAAGAGATAAATTTGAAATATATCCATTTATAGCAACTTCCTCAGATCTAAAATGATCAATTTCAAGTATGTGTTCATGATCTTTTCATATGTCTTTATTTCACTGCACAAGAGCTCTGAGAAATAAGTGGTGAAGGCCTCAGCATACCTGGTAGGAAGCGTGCTGGCGAATGAGCTTGTTGTTATGATACCAGCTGATGTCTGGCTTGGGGTTACCCGTGAAAGTGGTGGTGAATGTGACGGTTTCCATTTCCTTAATATGTGAGTCTTCAATTTCTTGTGTGAATTTTGGTTTGGTGTGTTTGGCTGTATATGAAGAAGCAACATATCATTAGTAATTTCAATAAAATAGTTTCCTCTTTTACTTACAGTAAAATGTTCATATATTTTCTTTGAAATTTGAAACCCTAAAGTAAATTAATTACTATTTGCACTACCTAAAGAACTGTTGTCTGGGATTCAAAGAACATTTCTTTTCACAAATTGTAAATGAACTTGTAATTTAGATTCAATTCCCTGAGAAGTGTCACACTTCATTTCTTAACATATCACACATTCCTTGCTGAGAATAGTGAAGCAGCTCAGCCTTCTCTGTTTGTTCCTATTAGTTTAACTCACATCACTAGCATGAAAAATAAATAATAGTTATCTAATGATACCCTATCTGATACAAATGCTGAAAATCTTCCATAACCTTAAAAAGAAATACAAAAGTTTCATATGAACTGATGGACAGGTCACTCCACTTCTGCCTCATGTGACACATTTTATATAAGGTATTGAAGATTTATATTAATTTATCTTAAGAAATCAACCAATGAGTAAAATTTATATTGCTATTTATAAGATAAATATGCTTTCTCCTCTTATGTTTATAATAAATCATGCATAAAAGCTTTGAAATTATGCAACATAAAACACACAACACAGCTTACCTCTACACTACACAGGGACTAATCCATACACTCATTCTCAAGTAACAAAAATTCTTCAAGGCTGTCTGCCCTTTTCAAATTTTCACTATTCCCACCCTTGCAGGAATCTTCTCCTTCACTTATAATGTTGCTGTACTGCTTTGAGTTAGAGATAGGTGTGCAGTTAGGGAACAATGATTTCTCTGATGAATTTCTATTTACAGGTTCCTTAAGAGGGAACAGTGTTATTTTGGAAATGCGGGAAACCTTGGCAGGCGCAGTGCCTAAAGTTATTTCTCCTGGGGTCTGGGTCACACTATCTGGGCTTGTGTTCTGTGTCTTTACTTGTGTGGGCCCAGGGTGTTGAGACATGAGAGGAGCTGAAGCTGAAGCTGACACTGCCTTGGGTGCTGCACTCTGCAAGCTTTTTGGAGTATAAGTAGCAGTAAACAAAGACTTTTGACTTGTTATAGGACTCAACATTGTCACTGAGGAAGATCCAGTGCTTTTGCCTCTGCCAGTAACTGGGTTTGACAACTGGCCCACTTCAGGGGTAGTGGGCTTCCCAGAAGAGCTGGAGACCTTGGGAGCTACTGGCAGAGGGCTTATGGTTCTTGAGGTTCTTACAATCTCATCACTAAATTTTCTATGTGACTGATCCATTCCTCTGTCCACTGACATTGTTCTGGGTGGTCTCACCAAGCACCTCTGTCGCTTTTCTCGAGATGGTCTAGGAGATTCCTGGGGACTTGAGTCTTCTAGCTCCTCTGTTGATGAGTACTGGTATATTGGCATTGGTATTTTTGTGCTTTCATGTATCTGTTTAAATGTTTTTCTGATAAGTTGAGGTGTTGTTAGAGGGGAGCTTGGTTCACTCCAAATGTTTCTTTTGGGGCTCTCTGTTATTCCAATCAGGCTGTCAGATGAAGGCTCTCTTGATATCTTGTTAAAGTTTTCTCCTTTGAGTGAAAGCTTTCGCACCTGTTTTGGTGTTGAAATTGGAGTAGATTCACTGGACTTTGATAGTCTAGGGATTTTGGATTCACTTTGATTTTCTGAAAGTGAACCATATGAAGAAATTAGAGGAAGCTTGTTTGGGGGTGGCACTTGTTCCTTCCTGGTCAAGATAGGGGTAGCTGGCAGACTTGAGCACAGTCTGGTGCCATTGTTTGCCGAGACCTGTGGATTATCACTTGTACTCCATCTGGCTGACCACGTGCCTAGTCTGTCAGAATCTGCAGATAATTTCCTCTCCATATCAAATTTACTGAAGGAAATTTGACACTCTGACTTGAATGTCTGATCCAGAGGCTTGAACTTGGCCACATACCTGTTAACTTTTGAATTTCCTATTTGTACCTTTGAATTTGTATCTTTTAGAGGCTCATCTTGCTTACAGGGAGCCTTCTGACTCAAGACATCCTGATGCTTCGAATGTGAGGATAAGACCAGGGTTTCCACATTCTTTAGTACTGGTTTCCGTCTTAATGTTGGTGTCAGCTGATGTCTCGTTCTTTCTACACTTCCCAGTTGAATAGTGTTCTCCGTTTTAGCAACATCTGGAGATGGTATGGATTTACATGTAGTATTCTTCAAAATTGATTTCCTATGTATCTTTTTGGGTGTACTTTTGAGATTACTAAATTCTAAAGTTGTGGTTGGCATTGTTTCTGCATCAATGTGTTGCTGTTGCTTTGGGATTTCATCAGCAAGAGAACATGTTAAGTCTGCTGTTGATCTTATTCCTTCTACATTTACTGATCCCTTTTGGAAATGTACAGCAGATATATGTTGATCTGGTGCTTCACTGGCACTGGATTGGTGTAAAATATCAATTGTAGTACTGACTGTATAGTGATCAGATTCTTTTTCATCCTTTCCTAGAGGTTTCTTCTCTGATTTAGCTAGAATTTGTGAATTTTCTGTAGAGTTTGCTGGAACATCTTTATCATCTGCTAATGATTTACCATTACTGGAGTGTCCATTAGTGTTCATTCTTGCAAGGAGCTGTTCTGGTGACTTTTGTCTTTTATTTTGTTCAATAGTCATTTCTATTTCTGCAGTGATATCAGCCTGTGCCAATGAGCTTAAGGCTTCAATCACCTGAGATATTGAATTCCTATGAGAGCTGAGGTAATGTGACATCACTGCCTTGGCATAGTTTGGAGAGTCAGTTTGAGTCTCATCTTCTGACACAGTGGAAGGTGTGTCACCATCAAATTTGAAATGGACATGTTTGGTATTTGGGCTGAGAAGAGACGATTTGGTAGCAATGAGACTCTCTTGATCATCAGTGATATATGAAGAGCCAACCGTCTGATCACTGTGTCGCCGACTTGGTGCTTCACTCTCAGAAATGAACACAGAGTCACTACCCATGGATAGGTCACCAAAAGACATTGAACTTGCTAATTCAAGCTGTGACAAGTGATCACTCTGAAGATCACTGGGTGGAATGTCACTCTGGCACTCAAAGTCAGTCTCAGTGTCACACTCTGAGACAGTATCTTTGCTACTCATGCATGATGGATTAATGGATACTGAGGATCTCTCAAGGCTGTCAACAGATATGCTGGTTCTGTATGTACTTGTACTGATAACACTACCAACCCAAATGCACGGCTCTTGGCTGACAGGGCGAGGAACTAAGAGTGGTCTAGGTGAGGGCAACACACAAGAAACAGCAGAATTTTGCAAACACATTCCCTGTTCTGGCTCAGAGGCCACTGGCAGGACAGGCTGGGCAACAGATGACAAGCTGGAGTTAGACAGTGACGAACATTGGGAATAGGAGGACTGGCACACAGAGGAACACGACAACACAGGCAGTGGGGACTGCAAAACAGACTGGGGGGACTGCAGCTTAGATTGTGAGGACTGCAACACAGGCTGGGGAGACTGCAACACAGGCTTAGATGCAGAGTCCCAAGAGGCGTTGCATTGGGCACCTCTCCGGCGTGCACGGGAACGCTCCACAATACCTGTCATGGCCTCTTTGAGGTCCTCCATACGAGTCACCCATTCAGGCTTGCGGTACAGCTTGGATGTCTCCTCCGTGTGTTCTGTGTGTGGATACATTTAGTAAGAACAGGCTCCACTTGAAGGCAAGGAGAACAAAAGAGAAATTGCAAAATAAATTACTAATGCTTAAAAAAAACAAACTTAGGAATACCTAAAAAATTAAATGGCTTGTCAGATGTGAGCAGCATAATAAGCAATATTTGATTAACATTGTAGGATTAATTACAAAGCATTTGTAAATTTGCAACATAGCTATGTATTTCAGCATAAAAATCATAAAACAATATCACCACCACCAATGCTGTAAGCAAACAGAAAAAAGAATCACAGTAAATAAGGAAGAAACTCATTATAAAACCTGTAAATGAAAGTTCAAATTATTATGATAAATGATGTCATGATATCTAGATGATGCAAATGTTTAGAACATCAATATAAGTGGTTAATAATTGTGTTGTTGTTAAAGTATAGAATGTGGAGAAAGTAACTGTAAAGATCAGTGGTAGATGTTCCGAAATGAACAACGGAGCTAAAGTTGGTGCACGAAGACCTGCAAGAAAATGGGAAGCAGATATGCAGAAATTAATTTGCATAACTGATTCCACATCATGAACACAGCATTTGCACAAGCCACTACAGTGACCTTGAACTTGAGGATGTATGCCCATATATGAATAAATTAGATTAATGAAAAAAATTTAAAGCAACAATTCTTTTAACTTTTCAATATGAACAGACTCTTCAATTGATTAAAAGAACAACAAATATAAATACTAAATATTTACTTGAAGGAATGGCAAAGGGAAAGGCTACACAATTAGTTATTCATGATTAATTTCATAAAATAAAACATTTTGGCCTTAAACAAGCTGGTTCATGGGCACAGCATGTGTAACAGAGCCAACATACCCTGGAGGACAACAACAGTGGTTACAGTGGTGTCAATGCCATTCCTGTTGACAGCCTCACAGGTGTACTCTCCACAGTCGTCCAGGGTTGCGTGAGGGATATTGAGAACTGTGGTGCCATCCTCATATGTCTCCAAGGCAACATTCTCGGTCGTCTCAATTGGCATGTTGTCAACGTGCCATTTGACTGTCGGTTTAGGGTACCCAGTGGGCTTCGTGATCAGCCTGAGGACATAGTTAACATCATCATTAATGATAGTAGTTAAAAATGCTTTCCTTGTCATTCTTGTTGTTTTCTCTCTCTTTTTATCCATGTAAGAGGGCCTCTGGCCAAAGGGTACAAAAAAAATTTAACCAGTTCCTGAAGAAGAGAAAGCCAAAAGGATTATCCAAAATTGGAGAAGTGCCAATAGGGAGATGAAGAGATCTGTGCAAACTCCTTGTAATACATTGATAGATTGTAAATAGGTGAATAGATTAAAGAATATTAAACAAGTAATTGGTGGTCTCACCTTACAGGGCTGCCTTCCTTCACCTCTACCACCTTCGCAAGTTTTGTGACAAAGAAGGGAGAGGAGCCAGCCTCAGAGGTGTCTGACTCCGAGCCCTTCTCAATTTCCTCTGTTTCTTCTTCAGAAGGAGACAGAATGGCCTTGTCTGAGACTGAGGTTACAGTTGCTACTTCAGAATCAGGCTGGTACTCATAAGCTGTTACAAGAAGGTGACACATATTATAATCTTATTACTTTGAATATATAATTGTTTCATAATGAGATAAATATTTTACTAAATATATTATAACCAATGCCAGAAGTAATATAGGAAAAATTATTAGCCAAAAGTTCAAATGCAAAATCTGTAAAAGATGATTAAGGTCCAAATCTTTGAAAGGTAACAAAAGTGATGAAGTACATACTTTCAGGCACTAAATACAAAATGCAAACTTATTCAAAACCAAATTTTGGTGCATGAATTACACAAATATCAATGAAACTCTTAAATTTCAACAAACTACTGAGACTCAAAAGAATGATAAAGAAAGTGTTAGTCATTAACAAGAAGTGTGTGTGTTCATGTTTCCTACCAAAAACAAGACTAATCTAAGAAATAATAGGAACTAGAAGTAAAAGGAAACTGATCAAAAGTACACCGGCAACACAAGTACTCCTCCAGAGGGAGGCACAGCAGCAGACAAAGCTAGTGCAGGAAAGCTCCTGCTTCTTCAAGACAGAGAGACAACAGGAGACCAAACTTACACTCCACAGCCAGGTTAGCTGTGGTTCGGGCTTCCCCAGCTTTGTTACGGGCTATGCAGGTGTAGTCTCCTGCATCCTCTGGGAATACTTCACTGATCTCCAACCCAGCATGTCCATCGGGGGTCTGGGTTAAGTGCACCTCCCGGTGGTGACCAATTGGGCGGCCGTTTTGGAGCCACAGCAGCCGAGGCTTTGGGCGTCCCATGACTCGGCACTTAAAGCGAATCTCGTCCCCATCCATTACTCGGATGGGAGTCAGAGGGGGATTGAAGGCAGGTGGCTCAGCCTCTTCTGCCCCCTCCCCCTCCACCAGCAGTGTGGCTGTGGAGGAGGCCCTGCCAATGGGGTTCTGGGCAGTGACAGTGTAGTCACCTGAGTCATCCTCAAAGAGTTCCCCAAGAACAAGAGAAGTCTTATTGTCTCCACTTGTGATCTGTACTTCAATCTCTTCATCAGCAGTTATTTTTTGGCCATGTCTGTACCATGTGAATTCAGCCTCTGGCTTTGAGGTTACCTCAGCTTCCAAAAAGGCAACCTCTCCTTCTGGTATTATCTGAGGTTGTAATGGTTTGATGAACTCTGGTGGTTTCATTTCAATCAGTTCTTCAGGTTCTAGTGGAAGGAAAGGGACATTTTTTTTTTGACAAAAAATATCATGCATACTTGTTAGTTATGTAATTATAAGTAGGACAAAATTATCTCTCATTTATATAGTGCTGAAGCTTACATATTCTTTTCAGCCATGTAGATAGCTTCAGCCAAACAAGTTAGACATGATTAAGCTGTCTCAGTGTCTAGTGGATAAGACCAGTCATATATTACCTTGCCTAACTTGTAAGGCCACACATCTAGTGGCAAGAAATGTACACTCAGCACTAAAATATCATAAAAGTATTTCATCTCAGAAGATATAAGTGGTTGATAACAGAATGTCACCATCATGTTTTCAGTATGTAAAAATTGTTAAGGTTAACTTACGTGTTACAATAATTGTAGCTAGTGATCTGGCTTCTCCAGCCTCATTGAAAACTTTTACTTCGTACTCTCCAGTATCGTCCTCGAAAACTTCCTCCATACAGAGGGTCGTTTCATCATCAAAGTGCTCGATCTTATAATCAAGGGAGGGCTTTAGTTCCTTGCCCTGGTGATACCACTTGACAGTAGGTGGTGGGAAGGCCTCATAGCGAGCCTGGAGGACTAAGGGAAAAGCTCTCTTTATTATCTGGGGTTGGAGTGGGAAGGTAATTCGAGGAGCTTGTCTCAGCTCCTGCTTCTCCAGGATTTCCAAGTCCTCCACTGTAAGGTAAGTGGCAGTTTCATCTTGCCCATGCTGGTTCACAGCAAGGCAGCGGTACAATCCTGTGTCATCAATGAACACTTCACTGATAGTGAGAGCAGCTCGCCCTGTGGTGGCATCGTACTCCTGGACAAATTCTTGGGAAGGCAAAATTTCTTTCTCAAGGTGATACCACAACACCCTTGGAGTGGGGTTGCCTTTGACAGTGGCTTCCAGGACCGTCCTTGAGCCATGCTTCACCCTCTGGGGCTTCAGTGGCTCAATGAACTTCGGCGGGTGCCCTCGAGGCTTGTCTTTGCGTGCTGAAAGGTGGAAGCTTCAGATAATAGCTAATCTTGATTTCAATCCCTGATGAACCAATAAACTGTTATAAATATTAATATTAAACCTGATTGAAAAGTTAATTGGGGTTTATTAATACTGTGTACGTTGAAAAATGAGTAGGTTAATTAATATTAGTATAATTAATACGTGTAAGCAAGTAAGAGTGAACGAGTAGCATATACATGAAGACTGACAGGGAACTTAACCAAGGCTGCCCATCTGTTTTCTTCAAGAGTAGACTTCATCTGGTTATCAAAGTCGCAAAGCATTGATACTGATGCAGGAGAGATATCGTCGTGACTCCCTCCAGTAAAGAGGTCATGTCGCCGCTCCAGTGTACCAAGGCGGGGATCAGATATAACTTGAGACAGACCCCCTTGAGAGCGCGTCATGAATAATGGAGCTTAGGATGGAGGGGTCGTCACGGGGTTGGCTGCCAACCTTGACAAACTCTTGAGGTAAAGATAACCGTTGCCGGCTGCCAGGCTGACGACCTGCGTCGCGCTGCAAACCTGCCGGCTGGGTCCTTCATTTTAACTTTAGGGACCATGGCGTAAAAATCTTTACAAATTATCTTCCATTCTCATCAAATAAAATCGGTGAAATATGTAACGCCCTTCACACGGACACGGCAGGTTTGAGGTAGACACAGTACTTGTCGACTATCGCGCGATCTTCAGCAGTAAGGCCCAGCTGAGCAGCGATCAGTGGCGTGGGAAGCACAAAAACCAGTCAGATAATGCCTATACTCACTACAATGTATTACTGTGTACGTAAGTAAAGTATAATGTGGTGAAAAAAAAAGTAAATAAAAAAAGTTTACTTACAATGGCTTCGCTGTGGAATAAATCCAGCGTTAAGAGTTACATAATTATTAGCAAGATCTTACGATTATGAAGATCTCTGGTATTAGTGAATTATATTAGAAAAATATACACACAAATATAAAGTAGTATATACACACTTGCATTTCACTATGGAATATATGAACATCATATATATATATATATATATATATATATATATATATATATATATATATATATATATATATATATATATATATATATATATATATCACATATATATCACATATATGTTTCAAGTAACCACCAAGAAGTGACGCCCATGAACCCATTACTATTTCAGATAATGACAGCATTTCACGGCAGGTTGACTTACGCCACAACCACGAAAACATGGTGCAGATGACGGCTACTCGGCGAGCAGCACCATCACCATCCCGAGACGTTCACCTGTGCACGGATCGGCTCGGAGTGAAGCCCCGGCTGGCCGGAACCTGCCCCGCTGCGCCGCCGGCCGGTGACGTCATGCCCTTTGGCACAGCGCGCCGCCCAAGAATTCACCCATACGCAATTTATTGATATGTTGTTTGTGTACCCTCAGGTACACTGCAGTCTGGTTTACTCAGCCAATCGCAGACTACCGTTTTATTTTATTTACGTGTAATAGGAATAGTGTGTGAGATTGTGCGTATGTTTCTGAGCATCATTATTCATATTTGCTTCGAGAGGTCCTTATTTAACAAATCGCAGGCGTGATTTTTTTTTTTTTTCACACGAATAGAAAGTTTATAATAACATCTACAGTACATTTTACAACATATATTTAAGTAGTTGTAAAGGAAACACATGTTCAGACACAATAAAACATAACAAAAAGGCATCATAATATCCGTACAGCAACTGGGGGTCACGACGGAGTCAAGAAGTTATGTAGTATAACATACATGGAACAGGGCGGGGTTAGGCTGGCAAGTGGGCTCGGAAGACCCCTTATATTTTGGGCGAAGGATCACGTGTGCCAAGGGGAGATGAATGACTTGTCTCTTATCAACTGCGCAAATGGTACATCGTACCCTTATTTCTATTCTCTGCGAAGGATATGATGAATGAATCGATATAAAGTAGAATTACAACACATTAATCAACAATCGAGTAAGAAAGGTTTCAGAATCATCACCAGACTTGAGGTTACTGCCCTAAAGATCGTTTTCCTTGACAGGTGAAAATACAATAATGAACAATCGAGTATGAAAGCTTTCAGAATTATCACCAGACTTGAGATTTATGTCCTTATGATCGTTCTTTGACAGGTGAAGAGCGAGGCCCAGCGAGTGATCGAGTGTCAGTGGTACCTTGGCAATCCCTAACAAAGCAAAGAGATGAAGCCAGACTGTCACGCACCAATCGATACCCCAGAGTTTGATAGTAACAGTATTTCGCAACATCCCTCCTAGCTTGTTTTGTTGTCGAGAAAGTCGAGAGAAGCAAGGGGGCTTTTTTTTGGGGGGGTTAAAATTTAGTGATTGTATTGTTTTAATATTAATAATGATTGCAGCAGTTGTTGTTGTTGTTGTTGTTGTTGTTGTTGTTGTTATTATTACTATTATCATTATTATTAATATTATTATTATTATCATTATCATTATTATTATTATTATTATTATTATTATTATTATTATTATTATTATTACTATTATTACTATCATCATCATCATCATCATCATCATTACTGAATTTCTTCATATTATTGTTATGATTATTATTATCATCGAATTTCTTCATATTATTGTTATCATTACGTATCATCATTATCATCTTTGTTCTTGTCATTAAATCTGCGGAGTGAAGGCGACATGTTTTACTCACCTATCATAACATAGTATGAAAACAAGAATAACAGTGGCCTACATAGCATCATTACCCACGACCTACAAAGACGAGCTGCTGACGTTACATATTCCCACTCGTCATCAGTAATCCCATACCTCAGGATTTATCTTACTGATGACATGACACTAGTGGAATTATGTAGTGTCATCAGCTCCAGTCTCAGGCATCGTGTTGTAGGAGGCCTGCACAATCCTTGAACACGCAGACAACGCGCAGGGCGAAACGGTTGGCGTCAGTGACCGAACTTCACGCTGGTGTTATGCAGACCTCTCTTCATCAATTTTCCCTCAACAGATGGAAAAAGATCAGATCATGGGGTGACAAAAACACTTCCTAACGTTACACGTTGCTACACACAAGGTCAATCGGTAGGTAGCAAAAAAAAAAGAAAAAAAAAAGAAAAAAAAACACTTGAAATGCATGCCAACAGTTAAAGCACAAAAAAAGTAAATAAATAAATAATACACACCACACTGTGTTATTCCCTGCGCTGGGTACCACACAGTGACGAGACTCCGTTAAGGTACATCACGAAAAGCAATAAAATGTATTAAGACACAATGAAACACATAAAAGTTAGTGATCTCTGTTATGATAAAATGAAGGACAGAAGTCGAGCGTGAGGCGAGCGTGAGAGCGGCGCAGGACTGTACCTTCCAGCACCAAGTTGGCGATGGTGGTGGCTTTGCCTGCCACGTTGACGGCCTCGCAGGAGTACATGCCCTCATCGTCTTCCGTGGTACGCACAATGGTTAAGGTTGACACTCGGTTCTCGTAGCGAATAATTCTGTTGTGACTGGGAATGATCTCGAAGCTATTGAAGTACCACTTCACTTCAGGGGGTGGGTATCCCTTCACCTCACACTTGAACACAGACTTGTGAGATGGCTTAACTACCACGGGCTCCAGAGACTGTGAGAAAGATGGGGGAATAACTTCAACATCTTTTGGCTTCTGGTGGGCACGCTTAAATGATTTTATGGTTGTGGGTTCCTTCGGGGTCTCCATCTCCAAGATCTCCACTTCAATTTCAGAGAACTCCTCTTCTTCAAGATCCACAGGCTTGGGCTCAAGAGGCTTCTCTGGTTTATCTTCTTTAGGCTTCTTTGGCTTCTTTTTTGGTTTCTTTTCATCCTCTGGTTTCACAAATGGTTCTTGTGGAGGTTTTTCAGGCTCAGGGATTTCTGGTTCGTATGGCTTACCCAGCTTATCTTTAGGAGTTGGTTTGGGTTCCTTTGGCTTGTCTTTCTTAAAGGGCTTGAGCTGAATTTCTTCTTTCTCATCATCTTTAGGAATCCTTCGTCCTCCCCAAGATGGAATCTCTTCCTCCTCTTCTTTATCAGGCTTCTTCCTTGGCTTCTTCGGTTTTGTTTCTTCGTCTTGTGGAATCTTTTCTTCATCCTTTGGCTTTGGAGCTTTTGGCTCTTCTTCTGGCTTCTCTTTGGGTTCAGGTTGAGGTTTGAGAGGCTTCTCAAGATCAACCTTTTCTTTCTCAATAACTTCAGGCTCTCCACGCTCAAATGGCTGAAGCTCAACAGGCTCACGCTCGGGAAGCTCCTTTGTGGGCTTCTTTTTAGGTTTACGAGCCACTTTCTCTTTTTCTTCCTCCTCTGGTTTTTTCTTAGGAATTGGTTTGAGGTGAGGTTCCTCTGGTTCCTTTTCAGGAGATTTTGGCCGACGCCTTCCACGCCACTGTTTATCTTCTTCTTCTGGCTCTTTTGGCTTTTCTTTCCTTTTCCCAAGCTTCATCTTCTTCACCTCTTCTGTCTCAGGCTCTTCCTTCGGTTTCCTCTCATATGGTTTCTTCTCAATCTCCTCTTCCTCTTTAGGTGTAGGAATAGGAATAAATGGCTCATACTTCTCTAGTTTCACAGGCTCCTTGTCAGGAATTTCCTCAGGAACATAAGTCTCATATTCAGGTGGAGGAGTCCAAACCCTCTTTTCTACTGGTGCAGCTTCAGGTTCTTCTGGTGTCTCAACATGATCCAGTTCCACTTTCTCGAGAGTCACCTCTTCTGGCACAAAGACGTTTTGAGAAGCCTTTCTGAGCTTGACACCAAACACTTCAACACAGCCCTCTTCCGGTGCCTGGAACAATTGTGGTCTCTTCTTTTTTGGTTTCTTTGGCAGGTCAACAGGTCTTTCTGCAGGCTTCTCAGGCTTTTCTGGCTGTTCTTTTAGTTCTTCTGGCTCCTCGGGTTTCGTTACCTCTTCCTCTTCAGGTCTGGGTTCTCCAGGAACCTTCTTTTTCTTCTTGGGCTTCTTGTGTGGTTCAAGAGGAATCCTCTCATGTTCAGGGATTTCTGGTTCATATGGTTTACCCAACTTATCTTTGGGAGTTGGTTCGGGCTCCTTTGGCTTGTCTTTCTTGAATGGCTTGAGCTGAATTTCTTCTTTCTCATCATCTTTAGGAATCCTGCGTCCCCTCCATAATGGAGTCTCTTCCTCCTCTTCTTTATCAGGCTTTTTCCTTGGTTTCTTTGGCTTTGTTTCTTCCTCTTCTGGAACCTTTTCCTCATCTTTTGGTTTGTCTTTTTTAGGGACCTCGTCAGGAACCTTTTCTCGATCAGGCTTGCTGTAAGGCTCTAGAGGAGTCTTTTCAGGTTCTGGAATTTCTGGCTCATATGGTTTGCGAGGTTTAGTTTTAGGTTTCTTTTTAGGTTCTTCTGGCTTTTCTTTGTCGAAGGGCTTGAGTATGACCTCTTCCTTCTCCTCTTCCTTTGGTGGAAGTCTCTTTCCTTTCCAAGAGGGTACTTCGGGCTCTTCTTCCTTCTTCTCAGGTTTCTTTCTATCCTTCTTGGGCTTCGTTTCTTCTTCAAAGGAAGGTTCCTTGTCGTCTGGCTTTGGAGCTTTTGGCTCTTCTTCTGGCTTCTCTTTGGGTTCAGGTTGAGGTTTGAGAGGCTTCTCAAGATCAATCTTTTCTTTCTCAATAACTTCAGGCTCTCCACGCTCAAATGGCTGAAGCTCAACAGGCTCACGCTCGGGAAGCTCCTTTGTGGGCTTCTTTTTAGGTTTACGAGCCACTTTTTCTTTTTCTTCCTCCTCTGGTTTTTTCTTGGGAATTGGTTTGAGGTGAGGTTCCTCTGGCTCCTTTTCAGGAGATTTTGGCCGACGCCTTCCACGCCACTGTTTGTCTTCTTCTTCTGGCTCTTTTGGTTTTTCTTTCTTTTTCCCAAGCTTCATCTTCTTCACCTCTTCTGTCTCAGGCTCTTCCTTCGGTTTCCTCTCATATGGTTTCTTCTCAATCTCCTCTTCCTCTTTAGGTGTAGGAATAGGAATGAATGGTTCATACTTCTCTAGTTTCACAGGCTCCTTGTCAGGAATTTCCTCAGGAACATAAGTCTCATATTCAGGTGGAGGAGTCCAAACCCTTTTTTCTACTGGTGCAGCTTCAGGTTCTTCTGGTGTCTCGACATGCTCCAGTTCCACTTTCTCGAGAGTCACCTCTTCTGGCACAAAGACGTTTTGAGAAGCCTTTCTGAGCTTGACACCAAACACTTCAACACAGCCCTCCTCCGGTGCCTGGAACAGCTGTGGTCTCTTCTTCTTTGGTTTCTTTGGCAGGTCAACAGGTCTTTCTGCAGGCTTCTCAGGCTTTTCTGGTTGTTCTTTTGGTTCTTCTGGCTCCTCGGGCTTCGGTATCTCTTCCTCTTCAGGTCTGGTTTCTCCAGGAACCTTCTTTTTCTTCTTGGGCTTCTTGTGTGGTTCAAGAGGAATCCTCTCATGTTCAGGGATTTCTGGTTCGTATGGTTTACCCAGCTTATCTTTGGGAGTTGGTTCAGGCTCCTTTGGCTTGTCTTTCTTGAATGGCTTGAGCTGAATTTCTTCTTTCTCATCATCTTTAGGAATCCTGCGTCCCCTCCATAATGGAGTCTCTTCCTCCTCTTCTTTATCAGGCTTTTTCCTTGGTTTCTTTGGCTTTGTTTCTTCCTCTTCTGGAGCCTTTTCCTCATCTTTTGGTTTGTCTTCTTTAGGGACCTCGTCAGGAACCTTTTCTCGATCAGGCTTGCTGTAAGGCTCTAGAGGAGTCTTTTCAGGTTCTGGAATTTCTGGCTCATATGGTTTGCGAGGTTTAGTTTTAGGTTTCTTTTTAGGTTCTTCTGGCTTTTCTTTGTCGAAGGGCTTGAGTATGACCTCTTCCTTCTCCTCTTCCTTTGGTGGAAGTCTCTTTCCTTTCCAAGAGGGTACTTCGGGCTCTTCTTCCTTTTTCTCAGGTTTCTTTCTATCCTTCTTGGGCTTTGTTTCTTCTTCAAAGGAAGGTTCCTTGTCATCTGTCTTTGGAGCTTTTGGCTCTTCTTCTGGCTTCTCTTTGGGTTCAGGTTGAGGTTTGAGAGGCTTCTCAAGATCAATCTTTTCTTTCTCAATAACTTCAGGCTCTCCACGCTCAAATGGCTGAAGCTCAACAGGTTCACGCTCGGGAAGCTCCTTTGTGGGCTTCTTTTTAGGTTTACGAGCCACTTTCTCTTTTTCTTCCTCCTCTGGTTTTTTCTTGGGAATTGGTTTGAGGTGAGGTTCCTCTGGTTCCTTTTCAGGAGATTTTGGCCGACGCCTTCCGCGCCACTGTTTGTCTTCTTCTTCTGGCTCTTTTGGTTTTTCTTTCCTTTTCCCAAGCTTCATCTTCTTCACCTCTTCTGTCTCAGGCTCTTCCTTCGGTTTCCTCTCATATGGTTTCTTCTCAATCTCCTCTTCCTCTTTAGGTGTAGGAATAGGAATAAATGGCTCATACTTCTCTAGTTTCACAGGCTCCTTGTCAGGAATTTCCTCAGGAACATAAGTCTCATATTCAGGTGGAGGAGTCCAAACCCTCTTTTCTACTGGTGCAGCTTCAGGTTCTTCTGGTGTCTCAACATGATCCAGTTCCACTTTCTCGAGAGTCACCTCTTCTGGCACAAAGACGTTTTGAGAAGCCTTTCTGAGCTTGACACCAAACACTTCAACACAGCCCTCCTCCGGTGCCTGGAACAGCTGTGGTCTCTTTTTCTTTGGTTTCTTTGGCAGGTCAACAGGTCTTTCTGCAGGCTTCTCAGGCTTTTCTGGTTGTTCTTTTGGTTCTTCTGGCTCCTCGGGCTTCGGTATCTCTTCCTCTTCAGGTCTGGTTTCTCCAGGAACCTTCTTTTTCTTCTTGGGCTTCTTGTGTGGTTCAAGAGGAATCCTCTCATGTTCAGGGATTTCTGGTTCATATGGTTTACCCAGCTTATCTTTGGGAGTTGGTTCAGGCTCCTTTGGCTTGTCTTTCTTGAATGGCTTGAGCTGAATTTCTTCTTTCTCATCATCTTTAGGAATCCTGCGTCCCCTCCATAATGGAGTCTCTTCCTCCTCTTCTTTATCAGGCTTTTTCCTTGGTTTCTTTGGCTTTGTTTCTTCCTCTTCTGGAGCCTTTTCCTCATCTTTTGGTTTGTCTTCTTTAGGGACCTCGTCAGGAACCTTTTCTCGATCAGGCTTGCTGTAAGGCTCTAGAGGAGTCTTTTCAGGTTCTGGAATTTCTGGCTCATATGGTTTGCGAGGTTTAGTTTTAGGTTTCTTTTTAGGTTCTTCTGGCTTTTCTTTGTCGAAGGGCTTGAGTATGACCTCTTCCTTCTCCTCTTCCTTTGGTGGAAGTCTCTTTCCTTTCCAAGAGGGTACTTCGGGCTCTTCTTCCTTTTTCTCAGGTTTCTTTCTATCCTTCTTGGGCTTTGTTTCTTCTTCAAAGGAAGGTTCCTTGTCATCTGTCTTTGGAGCTTTTGGCTCTTTTTCTGGCTTCTCTTTGGGTTCAGGTTGCGGTTTGAGAGGCTTTTCAAGATCAATCTTCTCTTTCTCAATAATCTCAGGTTCCCCGCGCTCAAATGGCTGAAGCTCAACAGGCTCACGTTCAGGAAGGTCTTTTGTGGGCTCCTTTTTAGTTTTACGAGCCACTTTTTCTTTTTCTTCCTCCTCTGGCTTTTTCTTGGGAATTGGTTTGAGGTGAGGTTCCTCCATTTCTTTTTCGGGAGACTTTGGCCGACGCCTTCCGCGCCACTGTTTGTCTTCTTCTTCTGGCTCTTTTGGCTTTTCTTTCCTTTTCCCAAGCTTCATCTTCCTGATCTCTTCAGTCTCTGTTTCTTCTTTTGGCTTCCTTTCATACGGTTTCTTCTCAGTCTCCTCTTCCTCTTTAGTTGTGGGCACAGGAATGAATGGTTCATACTTCTCTAGTTCCACAGGTTCCTTGTCAGGAATTTCCTCAGGAACATAGCTCTCATATTCAGGTGGTGGAGACCAAACTCTCTTTTCTACTGGTGTAGGTTCAGGTTCTTCTGGTGTCTCAACATGGTCCAGTTCCACTTTTTCAAGAGTCACCTCCTCTGGTTGGAAGACATTTTGAGAAGCCTTTCTGAGCTTGACACCAAATATTTCAACATTTTCTTCCTCTGGTGCCTGGAACAGCTGTGGTCTCTTCTTCTTTGGTTTCTTTGGCAGATCAACAGATCTTTCTGCAAGCTCCTTAGGCTTTTCTGGTTGTTCTGTTGATTCTTCTGGCTCCTCACTTGTTGGTGCCTCTTCTTCTTCTTCTGGTTTGGTTTCTCCAGGAGCCTTCTTCTTCTTCTTCTTGGGCTTCTTGTGTGGCTCAAGAGGAATCCTTTCATGCTCAGGGATTTCTGGTTCGTATGGTTTACCCAGCTTATCTTTGGGAGTTGGTTCAGGCTCCTTTGGCTTGTCTTTCTTGAATGGCTTGAGCTGAATTTCTTCTTTCTCATCATCTTTAGGAATTCTGCGTCCCCTCCATGATGGAGTCTCTTCCTCTTCTTCTTTATCAGGCTTCTTCCTTGGCTTCCTTGTTTTCGTTTCTTCGTCTTCTGGAACCTTTTCCTCATCTTTTGGTTTGTCTTCTTGAGGGACCTCGTCAGGAACCTTCTCTCGATCAGGCTTGCTGTAAGGCTCCAGGGGAGTCTTTTCAGGTTCTGGAATTTCTGGCTCATATGGTTTGCGAGATTTAGTTTTAGGTTTCTTTTTGGGTTCTTCTGGCTTTTCTTTGTCGAAGGGCTTGAGTATGACCTCTTCCTTCTCCTCTTCCTTTGGTGGAAGTCTCTTTCCTCTCCAAGAGGGTACTTCGGGCTCTTCTTCCTTCTTCTCAGGTTTCTTTCTATCCTTCTTGGGTTTCGTTTCTTCTTCAAAGGAAGGCTCCTTGACGTCTGGCTTTGGAGCTTTTGGCTTTTCTTCTGGCTTCTCTTTGGGTTCAGGTTGAGGTTTGAGAGGCTTTTCAAGATCAGTCTTCTCTTTCTCAATAATCTCAGGTTCTCCACGCTCAAATGGCTGAAGCTCAACAGGCTCACGTTCAGGAAGGTCCTTTGTGGGCTTCTTTTTAGGTTTACGAGCCACTTTTTCTCTGTCTTCTTCCTCTGGTTTTTTCTTGGAAATTGGTTTGAGGTGAGGTTCCTCTGGTTCCTTTTCAGGAGATTTTGGCCGACGCCTTCCGCGCCACTGTTTGTCTTCTTCTTCTGGCTCTTTTGGTTTTTCTTTCCTTTTTCCAAGCTTCATCTTCCTGACCTCTTCAGTCTCTGTTTCTTCTTTCGGCTTCCTTTCATACGGTTTCTTCTCAGTCTCCTCTTCCTCTTTAGTTGTGGGCACAGGAATGAATGGCTCATACTTCTCTAGCTCCACAGGTTCCTTGTCAGGAATTTCCTCAGGAACATAGCTCTCATATTCAGGTGGTGGAGACCAAACTCTCTTTTCTACTGGTGCAGGTTCAGGTTCTTCTGGTGTCTCGACATGGTCCAGTTCCACTTTCTCAAGAGTCACCTCCTCTGGTTGGAAGACATTTTGAGAAGCCTTTCTGAGCTTGACACCAAAGATTTCAACATTTTCTTCCTCTGGTGCCTGGAACAGCTGTGGTCTCTTCTTCTTTGGTTTCTTTGGCAGGTCAACAGATCTTTCTGCAAGCTCCTCAGGCTTTCCTGGTTGTTCTGTTGATTCTTCTTGCTCCTCACCTGTTGGTGCCTCTTCTTCAGGTTTGGTTTCTCCAGGAGCCTTCTTTTTCTTCTTGGGTTTCTTGTGTGGTTCAAGAGGAATCCTCTCATGTTCAGGGATTTCTGGTTCATATGGTTTACCCAGCTTATCTTTGGGAGTTGGTTCAGGCTCCTTTGGCTTGTCTTTCTTGAATGGCTTGAGCTGAATTTCTTCTTTCTCATCATCTTTAGGAATCCTTCGTCCCCTCCATGATGGAGTCTCTTCCTCTTCTTCTTTATCAGGCTTCTTCTTTGGCTTCCTTGTTTTTGTTTCTTCATCTTCTGGAGCCTTTTTCTCATCTTTTGGTTTGTCTTCTTGAGGGACCTCGTCAGGAACCTTCTCTCGATCAGGCTTGCTGTAAGGCTCCAGGGGAGTCTTTTCAGGTTCTGGAATTTCTGGCTCATATGGTTTGCGAGGTTTGGTTTTAGGTTTCTTTTTGGGTTCCTCTGGCTTTTCTTTGTCGAAGGGCTTAAGTATGACCTCTTCCTTCTCCTCTTCCTTTGGTGGAAGTCTCTTTCCTCTCCAAGAGGGTACTTCGGGCTCTTCTTCCTTCTTCTCAGGCTTCTTTCTATCCTTCTTGGGCTTCGTTTCTTCTTCAAAGGAAGGCTTCTTGTCGTCTGGCTTTGAAGCTTTTGGCTTTTCTTCTGGCTTCTCTTTGGTTTCAGGTTGAGGTTTGAGAGGCTTCTCAAGATCAGTCTTCTCTTTCTCGATAATCTCAGGCTCTCCACGCTCAAATGGTTGAAGCTCGACAGGCTCACGCTCGGGAAGGTCCTTTGTGGGTTTCTTTTTAGGTTTAAGAGCCACTTTTTCTTTGTCTTCTTCCTCTGGTTTTTTCTTGGAAATTGGTTTGAGGTGAGGTTCCTCTGGTTCCTTCTCAGGAGACTTTGGCCGACGCCTTCCGCGCCACTGTTTGTCTTCTTCTTCTGGCTCTTTTGGTTTTTCTTTCCTTTTCCCAAGCTTCATCTTCCTGATCTCTTCAGTCTCTGTTTCTTCCTTCGGCTTCCTTTCATACGGTTTCTTCTCAGTCTCCTCTTCCTCTTTAGTTGTGGGCACAGGAATGAATGGCTCATACTTCTCTAGTTCCACAGGTTCCTTGTCAGAAATTTCCTCAGGAACATAGCTCTCATATTCAGGTGGTGGAGACCAAACCCTTTTTTCGACTGGTGCAGGTTCAGGTTCTTCTGGTGTCTCGACATGGTCCAGTTCCACTTTCTCAAGAGTCACCTCCTCAGGTTGGAAAACATTTTGAGAAGCCTTTCTAAGCTTAACTCCAAAGATTTCAACATTTTCCTCTTCAGGTGCCTGGAACATCTGTGGTTTCTTCTTTTTTGGCTTCTTTGCAACACCAACAGGTTTCTCCTGTTCCTCTGTTTTTTCTTTTGGTTCGTCTGCCTCCTCAATCAATGAAGTTTGTTCTTCATCTTCTTCAGTTTTGTTTTCTCCAAGAACCCTCTTTTTCTTCTTTGGTTTCTTGCGTGGCTCTGAAACCTGAGGTTCCGTGCCTTCATATGTTTCCAGTTGTATCTCTTCAGCTTCTTTCTCCTCAGGAATGTCTTTTTTCTTGGAAATAGGCTTTAGCTCTGGTTCCTTCTTTTCCTCCTCCGGTCGCTTTGGCAAGCGCCTTCCTGGCTTTAACCTCACCTCTTCCGTTTCTTCTTCCTCTGTAGGGGGCCATCGCCCTCTCTTAATCTTAGGTTTCTTTCCTTCCTCAATAACAGTCTCCTCTTCGACAGTATGTTGATATTTTTCAATGGTTTGATCATCTTGAGTCTCAAATCTTTCCACTGTCTCAAATGTCTCAGGTCTTTCAAGGTCCACATGTTCCTTTTCAGTTAGCTCCTCAATAACTGTTTCTTCTGTCTCACCGAAGGCATCCCACTGACGCTTCTCCCGCGCAGTTTTCGGCTTCTTGGGCTTCTCAACATGTTTCAGCTCCACTGTTTCGATGGTTTCTTCCTGAGTAACAAACTTTCCAGGAACTCTCTTTTTGGGAGTTACTCTTGGCATTGTAGGCTGCTCCTCTATAGTCTCCTCTTCAGTTGTTTTTGGTTTTGGTTTTGGCTTTGGACGACGTCTTATCAATCTACCATCTGTGGTAACAATTTCTTCAATTACTTCATATTCCGTCTCTGTCTTGTCTTCCACATCCTCAGTCTCTTCAGGAGGCTTCTTCTTGGGAGTTATTTCAGATACTGGAACCTGTTCTTCGGTTATCTTTTCTTGAGTTACTGTTGTTTTTGGTTTTGGCTTTGGACGACGTTTTATTACTCTAGTGCCAAATCTAGTGACTTCCTCTTTAATTATCTCATACTGTGCCTCTGTAGTATCATCAATCTCATGTATCTCTTCGTAGCCATCAATATCAGTTGGTTCCTCTGGCATACCATCTGGCATTCCTTCTTTTTCTGGCTTCTTGGGAAGATCTTGTGCAGTCTTTTCTGGTTCCTGAGTTTCTGTTTCATAAGGCCAGCGAGGTTTGGTTTTGGGCTTCTTCTTGGGCTCTTCTGGCTTCTTCTTTTCGAAAGGTTTCAACTCTACCGTTTCTTTCTCTTCATCCTTGGGTTTAAGTCTTCTGCCTTTCCATGAAGGAACTTCAGTCTCTTCTTCCTCCATTTCTGGCTTCTTTCTTTCTTTTTTGGGTTTGGTTTCATCTTCCACTTCAAACTGCGAGTCTTCTTCTGAAATAGGAACTCTTGTGTCTTTCAGAGGTTTGTCCTTTCTATCAGCCTTTGGTCTCCTAGGCTTTTTCAAAGTGACTTCCTCTTTCTCTGAAACCTGTGGCTCCATGTCTTCAAATGGTTCCAATTGTACCTGCTCACTCTCAGGAAGATCTTGAGGTCTTGTTTTGCCTGGCTTACCAGGTACCATTTCTTTTTCCTCAGGCATGGCTTTTTTCTTGGGAATAGGCTTCAGTTGTGGTTCCTCCTTTTCCTCCTCAGGTCGCTTTGGCAAGCGCTTTCCTGGCTTTAGTCTCACCTCTTCCATTTCTTCTTCCTCTGTAGGAGGCCATCGCCCTCTCTTAATCTTAGGTTTCTTTCCTTCCTCAATAACAGTCTCCTCTTCGACAATGTGTTGATGTTTTTCAGTGGTTTGATCATCTTGAGTCTCAAATCTTTCCACTGTCTCAAATGTCTCAGGTCTTTCAAGGTCCACATGTTCCTTTTCAGTTAGCTCCTCAATAACTGTTTCTTCTGTCTCACCAAAGGTATCCCACTGACGCTTCTCCCGCACAGTTTTCGGCTTCTTGGGCTTCTCAACATGTTTCAGCTCCACTGTTTCAATGGTTTCTTCCTGAGTAACAAACTTTCCAGGAACTCTCTTTTTGGGAGTTACTCTTGGCATTGTAAGCTGCTCCTCTATAGTCTCCTCTTCAGTTGTTTTTGGTTTTGGTTTTGGCTTTGGACGACGTCTTATTAATCTACCATCTGTGGTAACAATTTCTTCAATTACTTCATATTCCGTCTCTGTCTTGTCTTCCACATCCTCAGTCTCTTCAGGAGGCTTCTTCTTGGGAGTTATTTCAGATACTGGAACCTGTTCTTCGGTTATCTTTTCTTGAGTTACTATTGTTTTTGGTTTTGGCTTTGGACGACGTTTTATTACTCTAGTGCCAAATCTAGTGACTTCCTCTTTAATTATCTCATACTGTGCCTCTGTAGTATCATCAATCTCATGTATTTCTTCGTAGCCATCAATATCAGTTGGTTCCTCTGGCATACCATCTGGTATTCCTTCTTTTTCTGGCTTCTTGGGAAGATCTTGTGGAGTCTTTTCTGGTTCCTGAGTTTCTGTTTCATAAGGCCAGCGAGGTTTGGTTTTGGGCTTCTTCTTCTTGGGCTCTTCTGGCTTCTTCTTTTCGAAAGGTTTCAACTCTACCGTTTCTTTCTCTTCATCCTTGGGTTTAAGTCTTCTGCCTCTCCATGAAGGAACTTCAGTCTCTTCTTCCTCCATTTCTGGCTTCTTTCTTTCTTTTTTGGGTTTGGTTTCATCTTCCACTTCAAACTGCGAGTCTTCTTCTGAAACAGGAACTCTTGTGTCTTTCAGAGGTTTGTCCTTTCTATCAGCCTTTGGTCTCCTAGGCTTTTTCAAAGTGACTTCCTCTTTCTCTGAAACCTGTGGCTCCATGTCTTCAAATGGTTCTAATTGTACCTGCTCACTCTCAGGAAGATCTTGAGGTCTTGTTTTGCCTGGCTTACCAGGTACCATTTCTTTTTCCTCAGGCATGGCTTTTTTCTTGGGAATAGGCTTCAGTTGTGGTTCCTCCTTTTCCTCCTCAGGTCGCTTTGGCAAGCGCTTTCCTGGCTTTAGTCTCACCTCTTCCATTTCTTCTTCTTCTGTAGGAGGCCATCTCCCTCTCTTAATCTTAGGTTTCTTTCCTTCCTCAATAATGGTCTCCTCTTCGACAGTGCGTTGATATTTTTCAATGGTTTGATCATCTTGAGTCTCAAATCTTTCCACTGTTTCAAATGTCTCAGGTCTTTCAAGGTCCACATGTTCCTTTTCAGTTAGCTCCTCAATAACTGTTTCTTCTGTCTCACCAAAGGTATCCCACTGACGCTTCTCCCGCACAGTTTTCGGCTTCTTGGGCTTCTCAACATGCTTCAGCTCCACTGTTTCCATGGTTTCTTCCTGAGTAACAAACTTTCCAGGAACTCTCTTTTTGGGAGTTACTCTTGGCATTGTAGGCTGCTCCTCTATAGTCTCCTCTTCAGTTGTTTTTGGTTTTGGTTTTGGCTTTGGACGACGTCTTATCAATCTACCATCTGTGGTAACAATTTCTTCAATTACTTCATATTCCGTCTCTGTCTTGTCTTCCACATCCTCAGTCTCTTCAGGAGGCTTCTTCTTGGGAGTTATTTCAGATACTGGAACCTGTTCTTCGGTTATCTTTTCTTGAGTTACTGTTGTTTTTGGTTTTGGCTTTGGACGACGTTTTATTACTCTAGTGCCAAATCTAGTGACTTCCTCTTTAATTATCTCATACTGTGCCTCTGTAGTATCATCAATCTCATGTATTTCTTCGTAGCCATCAATATCAGTTGGTTCCTCTGGCATACCATCTGGCATTCCTTCTTTTTCTGGTTTCTTGGGAAGATCTTGTGGAGTCTTTTCTGGTTCCTGAGTTTCTGTTTCATAAGGCCAGCGAGGTTTGGTTTTGGGCTTCTTCTTGGGCTCTTCTGGCTTCTTCTTTTCGAAAGGTTTCAACTCTACCGTTTCTTTCTCTTCATCCTTGGGTTTAAGTCTTCTGCCTCTCCATGAAGGAACTTCAGTCTCTTCTTCCTCCATTTCTGGCTTCTTTCTTTCTTTTTTGGGTTTGGTTTCATCTTCCACTTCAAACTGTGAGTCTTCTTCTGAAACAGGAACTCTTGTGTCTTTCAGAGGTTTGTCCTTTCTATCAGCCTTTGGTCTCCTAGGCTTTTTCAAAGTGACTTCCTCTTTCTCTGAAACCTGTGGCTCCATGTCTTCAAATGGTTCCAATTGTACCTGCTCACTCTCAGGAAGATCTTGAGGTCTTGTTTTGCCTGGCTTACCAGGTACCATTTCTTTTTCCTCAGGCATGGCTTTTTTCTTGGGAATAGGCTTCAGTTGTGGTTCCTCCTTTTCCTCCTCAGGTCGCTTTGGCAAACGCTTTCCTGGCTTTAGCCTCACCTCTTCCGTTTTCTCTTCCTGTGTAGGAGGCCATCGCCCTCTCTTAATCTTAGGTTTTTTATCTTCCTCAATAACGGTCTCCTCTTTTACAGTGCGTTGATATTTTTCAATGGTTTGATCATCTTGAGTCTCAAATCTTTCCACTGTCTCAAATGTCTCAGGTCTTTCAAGGTCCACATGTTCCTTTTCAGTTAGCTCCTCAATAACTGTTTCTTCGGTCTCACCAAAGGTATCCCACTGACGCTTCTCACGTACTGTTTTTGGCTTCTTGGGCTTCTCAACATGCTTCAGCTCCACTGTTTCAATGGTTTCTTCCTGAGTAACAAACTTTCCAGGAACTTTCTTTTTGAGCGTTACCTTTGGTATTGTAGGCTGTTCCTTTGTTATCTCCTCTCCAGTTATTTTTGTTCTTGGTTTTGGCTTTGGACGACGTCTTATCAATCTACCATCTGTAGTGACGATCTCTTCAATTACTTCATATTCTGTCTCTGTCTTATCTTCTACATCCTCAGTCTCTTCAGAAACCTTCTTTTCGGAAGTCAGTTTAGATTCAATAATCTGCTTCTCAGTAGTCTTCTCTTCAGTTATTTTTGTTTTTGGCTTTGGCTTTGGACGACGTTTTATTACTCTAGTGCCAAATCTCGTGACTTCCTCTTTAATTACTTCATACTGACCCTCTATTGTGTCATCAACCTCGTAAAATTCATCATAGATCTCAGTAATGCTTGGCTCCTCTGGCATTTCTTCAGGTACCATACCATCAAAGTCTTCTGGTTTACCAGGTTGATGAGGCACATGCTTCAACTGTATTTCCTCTGTTTGTTCCTCTCCACGAGTGATTCTCTTGCCTCTCCATGGTGGGAATCTGGGTTTATCATCCTCTTCTGGTTTCGGCTTTTCTCTCTTTGGTTGTGGTCTGCCATCTGATAAATATTCCTCAGCATCTTGAGGCTCAGCTGGTTCACCATCTTCTTGAGGGGGTTTGTATTTTCTCGGTTTTTTATACGGTTCTTGAGGAACTTCCTCTGTCTCAGGAATTTCTGGTTCATATGATTTACCCAGTTTGTCTTTGGGTGTTGGCTTGGGTTGCTTGGGTTTGTCCTTTTTAAATGGCCTTAACTGTATATCTTCCTTCTCATCATCTTTTGGAATCCTTCGTCCTCTCCATGATGGAGTTTCATCCTCTTTCTCCTCATCGGGTTTCCTTCTTTCTTTCTTAGGTTTCAGCGGTTCCTTCTCATCAAGTGGCTCTTCATCCTCCACTCCTTTTGTATCATCTGGAATGCCATCAGGTACTTTTACTCTCTCAGGCGTCCATGGGAGCTCTCGACGAGTCTTTTCGGGTTCAGGAACTTCAGGCTCATAAGGCCATCTAGGTTTGGTCTTGGGTCTCTTCTTGGGTTCATCTGGCTTCTCCCTTTCAAAAGGCTTCAATTCCACTGTTTCTCTCTCTTCATCCTTAGGTGGGAGTCTCCTGCCTCGCCACGAAGGAGTTTCAGGCTCATCCTCCTTCTTGACAGGCTTCTTTCTATCCTTTCTTGGCTTTGTTTCATCATCCTCTTCAGGTTCTACGTCTTCCTCTGGAAGAGAAGTATCTCTTTCCTCCAATGGTCTATCCTTTTCTTTTCTCTTTGGCTTTCTAGGCTTCTCCAAATCGACTTCCTCCTTTCCTGGGACCTGTGGTTCCACTCCTTCAAATGGTTCTAGTTCTACTTGTTCCCTCTCAGGAAGACTTTGAGGTGTTCTTTTGCCTGGCCTGCTTGGAATAGTTTCCTTTTCCTTCGGTTCTGTCTTTTTCTTAGGAGTAGGTTTCAGCTGTGGCTTTTCACTCTCCTCTTCCGGCTGTTTAGGTAAGCGTCTTCTTGGCTTAAATGTTACCTCTTCCTCTTCCTCTTCTTTTGCAGGCGGCCATTGCCCTTTTCTAATCTTTCGTTTCTTCTCATCTTCTAGCAGGGATTGTTCTTTGGGTTCCCTTTGGTATACACCTTCCTCAGGCTCCTCATCTTCTCTTGGTTCTCTTATTATTTTGTATGAATCAGGCTCTTCAAGTTCCACAGGTTCCTTTTCAGGAACTTCCTCTGGACTGTACTTATCAGTCTCTGGCAATGGACTCCACTGTCGTCTTTCACGTTTAGGTGTTGGCTTCTTGGGCTTTTCTACATGTTGAAGATTAACTGATTCCAGTGTTTCTTCTTCAGGAACAAACTGTTTAGGTACTGTTTTCCTGAGAGGCACCTTAGGTATTGTGAATTCCTCTTTTTGAGGTAGAGGAACTCTTGGTTTTCTTGATTTTGGTTTTTGAAATTCTTCTGCTTGCCTTAGATCATCCTCTTCAATTGTTTCTACATGTTCTAAATGTGCTTGATCATCTAATCCAATATAATCTTGGGGTGTCTTTCTTTTATCTTTGATATCTTTGTCTTTGAGGGCAGGTTTCCCTGGTTCTTCTTTAGTAGTTTCTGGGAGATCTGTATGTGGTTGCAGAGGTTCCTTTCTATCCTTTGAAGGCAGCCTCTTGGTCCTCCATGGCATGGTTCTCGGCTCTTCTTTCTCCTCTGGCTTCCTCTTTTCAAAAGGTCTGAGTCTGGTTGTCTCTCCTTCCTCAGGAGCCTTACGAATTCGTCTGCCAGGCTTCAAGAGCACCTCTTCACCAGGCTTCTCCCCAGGCCTCAGTCTCCTCCTGCGCAAGATTGGCCTTTTTCCTGGCTTAGGTTCTTCCTGATCCTGTGACATGTGTGGTTGCCTCCTCTTCACCATGCGGGACCTACCCCTCTGGCTTGGTTCTTGTCTCGGTGGTTCATATTCTCCAATATCGCCATATTCAGCTTCTGGAATCTCGTCAGAATCATAATCATAGTCTTCATAATATTCATAATAATCTTCCCCATCTTCTTCTCCAAGGTCTGGCTCTTGTTTGGCAATATCTTCAGATGGGAAAGCTTTCCTGTCATCTACCTCCTTTGAAGGTGTCCTCTTGGTTCTCCATGGCATGGTTCCAGGCTCATCTTTCTTCTCCAGCTGCTTCTTTTGGAAAGGCATAAGGTGAGGTTTTTCACCTTCTTCAAGGGGTGCCTTGGGAACCCGTCTGCCAGGTTTCAAATGCATTTCCTCAGGAGTCTTTTCTTCAGGTCTCACTCTCCTCCTTCGTAAGATGGGCCTCTTTCCAGGCTTGGGCTCTGACCCATCCTGAGGCCTGCGTGGGAACTTTCCCTTAACTATGCGAGGCCTTCCCCTCTGACTAGGTTCTTGCTTTGGCGGTTCGTACTCCTCGAGGTCCCAATATTCACCCTCTGGCATTTCATCAGTATCATAATCATAATCTTCGTAATATTCATATTCATCTTCATCATCTTCAAACTGCTGTGGGCTTCCAGGTTCCTCTGATATCGTATCTTGTGCAGTTTTCTTGAGTCCCACTTTGGGAAGTGAATATTTTTCAATTTCTTTTGGTGCAAATGGTGCTGGGGTTCTTTTCAACCTAGATGCTGCTGAGCTTATGTCCTCTGTTTTCTTTTCTGCGAGCCATGGCACTCTTTCTCTCTTCCTTCTTTCCAAATCCTCCTCTCTTCTAGGTGTAAAGCCTCTTCCTGGAATACTTTTGTCCCGACCCGGCCTAGCGGGACTGAGCGAACACCACCTGGCGGGACTCGGAGACTCCCAGCGGCGCCTACGAGACTCCCTCTCCTGAACGCGGTGCGTAAGGCGAGCATGATCCTCCTCCTCTGTGTAAGAACCTGCGGGGAAGTAATCCAGTCATGATCCATCACAGCCGGCGACACAAGTCTCCAAGGGATGCATGAAAGCCGTTGAACACTCTGCCACAACTGATCTGCGTGTGTTGCTCAATTCAGAGTGGCCTCAGTTAGGTGAAGGGCAACCAGTAAATATACACATCTAAAAAAAACAAATGAATGAACGTATAAATAAATTAATTAATTATTCAGTTTAATAATTAAGTTTCCTCTTATGGCAAAGGCTGCATCACCATCTGTGAGTCAACGCTTCACAAACAAATGATTCACAGAGGAACGCCTCACTGGGAGGGACTAGAACCGTGACGTCATCACAGAAAGTCCAAACTTAAAAATGATTCGCAGCGTCCTCACGGGGAAAGCCAATGCCGACACGCGCCGCCCCTCCCACTCTCGCTATTGGTCGAGTGTGGCCACGAGGCCGCTGACGTAGGTGGGCGTGCGTAACGCTATAACTACCCGAGCAACTCCCTCGGCAATTCAGTTTCCTCTCAGCAGTCGTGGTGTGAAGACTCAACAATTCTCTTGGCTCGCTCCTCAATGAAAACTGAAACTGACTCGAGAAAGTTTTAACTTATTCGGCAACAACCTCTGTGTTTCTTCGTCCTGTAAGAGAAGCTGAGTTACAGACACACTTCCTGAAAATAAGAAAGCATTTTCATAAATAGAAAGTCTGCATTAGAAGCTACATAAAGTTCTGCAAGACAACATGCATTAGAGTGATCAAGTGACCGCCAGTACCAGTGTAAAGAAACTATGAAGTAAGAATATTTATCCACAGAGGAGACAGCCGTTACTGTTCGGGAAGACCCAGAGAGGGATTTTATTATTGAGCCAAGAAAAACAAGAGTGGAGTGCGATAGAAGCATCCCGGTGTAGCATAAGTGAAGCAGGGCGATAAGAGTGACAAGTGCCGAGGAGAGGAAGTGTTCAGACTCATGTGGCCAAGATGCAGAGTGCTCTAAATTGATGGCAAGTGCTTTGGCGCCAAGATCATTTAGCCAAGCCAAGTCTCTCAGCGGACTGTGTATAGCGTGTGCATTTGTACTGTTTCTTCTCACAGTGGAAGACAGAAACATTGGTGCAGCAGCTGTTACAAGTTGGCACCGCAACGACTATGGTCTAGGGCAAGTCAGGAGCTTCGCTTTGAGGGGTGAGTAAGAGGTGATTCACTGCCTTTCTTGGCCCATCTGACGTATAGAGGTAGACCCGACACCCAGGCATCTCGAGGCAAAATTAGTCACTTGCCGTATTACCTCATTTGGTGCTGCCTTCCCAAGCCTGGGCGTCGAGCTCCCAGTGCCCTCATAAGGCTCGCCAATGTTGCCGCCACCCCTGCCCTTGAGACTCATTCGAGTGGGTGCCAACGCTCATTTTATCTCATTAGATACGTGGCACAAGTTAATATTTATAGGAAAAGTTTAGATTTAAAAATTATGCCCCATAAAAAAAAAAATATATATATATATATATATATATATATATATATATATATATATATATATATATATATATATATATATATATATATATATATATATATATATATATAATAGTAACCAGTTTTTGGTGCTTGAGTCCATAGCCTAACTCATGTGTATCAGTGGGCGGGGGAGCTCACCCTCTTCAGGTTTAAACAGCTGGGGCCACCAATATCAAGGGTCAGGTATAATTAGCCGCAGCACACTGGCCAAGGGCTGTAAAGCACCACTACCGACCTACACTTTTTTTTCGACAGATTGCAGTTCCGGCAGAGAGGAGCAGCAGGACAGGCGCGCAGATGGCTGGCGGCCCAGTGGCCTCGCCTCGCACACGTACGGATATAACCTCATTATTGTCTAGGAAAAAGTTCCCACCGTCTGTACGTACTTTACATTCCCTGATTACTTAAGGATACATCTTGGTCATATTCAATTGAGTGGTACTCTCGGAACAAGTACATTTATGATATCTTAAATATGCACTTGCATGGAAAGCGAGTCTGAGTTTTGACAGATGCCTGACACGTGCTGCAGCAGCTGGCTCTGAGGCGAGGAAAACCACCTGCTCTCCACTCACGCCGCCGCCCCGCAGCAGGGAGGGAGGCCCCGGCGAGCACCACAGGTAGCATTTGTCTTTGCCAGGTGACAGTAGCCTCAAGGGGCAGGTGTCATCTCATTAGTCAGTGTTATTTTTTATTATCTATTAAATAAACAACAAAGGGATGTGTTTTCTTCCAACCTCATTCCTTCTTTTCTTTTATAAGATGTACAAGCCTTCTGTTCTAACCTCCTACCATCACCACAACCGCCATCTGTCACATGGCTCAGGGATGCGCGAGGTCTTTGCCTCGCAAAGCCTCCAGCTGTGCGCTCACAGGTTTCTAAGTCATAAGGAATGTAGCTGCACCTGACAACCTTGAGCTCGCCACCTCCCAAAAGAGGAAATTTGGCTGCAACATTCTACTCCTTTAATGAAGTAACTTCTTGAACGGTTTCCAAAATATGTCCGTTAAGTCAGAGGCGCTGCAATAGTCGTGAGCCACCAATATAGCACCACCCACTCCGCCACCCGCTGTACTCCACCACAACCTTGAGGCCTCCGAGGCCACCGCAGCATGAACGAGGAACGACTCATCGTCTCGTGTGTGTGTGTGTGTGTGTGTGTGTGTGTGTGTGTGTGTGTGTGTGTGTGTATATATATATATATATATATATATATATATATATATATATATATATATATATATATATATATATATATATATATATATATATATAATGTACATATTCATTTATTTATTTATTTATATATGTGTGTGTGTGTGTGTGTGTGTGTGCATCATGGCTCTACTGGGCTGAGTGAAGCACCACCGCGGTGAGTGGTTGCACAGTTCCCACAGCCACGGCGAGGTGAAAGCTACGTCACCAAGCGGATATCTAGCGCTCTGATCCTCCACCACATAGTTTGTCATGGAACACAAATATTTAGGGCAGAAAGACGTCTTTAAATAGTCATGGATAAAAGGGGACGAAGATCAAGGGGCGCGAGTCGCACCATGACGACAGACTTAGGGAAGGAAGATAGGAGATCATCCTCAGCCTACATCCTTGCCTAGTCCAGGGTGTGACATTTATACCAAGAGTGTAGGAATCAAATCTGAATCAGATGTGTGTTCGTTATCAATTTATCTGGGTCTAGACTCCCTGCTGCCGGGAGGTGGCGGCGAGCCAGCCAACCAGCCGCGGCCTCCCATGGCACCGTAAAAGCAGCTCAGATGCAAGTATATAAGTGTGCGTGTATGTGTGTGGCGGGGGCCTGGGGTGGAGCAAAGAAGCAAAAAAGGAAGACTGAGGCGCGAAGGACAGAGTGGGAGGCGTAAGATGCTGAAAGTTTTAATTAGCTTGAGTTTAGGGAAGACGCTAGGCAAAGACTGTATGTGATCTCTATCAAAAATAAAAATCCTGAGAATAAACATTATGTATGAGTCACGTGTTCGAAGAAGGAGATGAGCTACACAGGTAAGGAAGGGACACCTTGAATCATCGCTGATGAGTAAGTATGACAAAGTACAACATCTGGTGAGGCGAGGGAGCGTCCTCGGACCGTCCTTCAAGGCTCCATCCGCGTAAGGTAGTGTCCCTTTGTGTCAACGTGAGTCATGGGGTGTGGGAGGGAAAGGTGTGCATAAGCTAGGTCACCTACTTAAACTCCTCCACGAGATCCGAAGCCTAACGGCCGAGATATTGCCTAAATATACAACATGACCGACGCGGGGGTGTCTCCTCCCATCTCGCCCCCAGAACACTCTAGACCTGAAAATACTACAAAAGTACCCCACCTCGCCCCTCTCCCACCCCCCCCCGCCACCACAACCGCCTTGGCTCGCCTCTGATTTAGCCCGCTGTATATACACCACACCACCGCCACCACAACGACCCGCTAGCCTCTCCTGCACCTCTGCACCACCACTACTTTTACGTCGCCACCACATCTGCTACCTTCACCTTCTTCGCCCCTCACTACCACAACATTGCGGGCGGGCCACATCTGCCCCCCTCCTCGTCCCCAAAGCTAATTATACACCTCCTCACCATATGTGTTCGCCCTCTACCCTCCTGTCAACCCTGCACACCTGAATACCACCTGACTACACACACGCACTCGCACATATGACAAAGAACTATCACTGGCAGTCTTTATTTGCATTATCAGACTCTCTCTCTCTCTCTCTCTCTCTCTCTCTCTCTCTCTCTCTCTCTCTCTCTCTCTCTCTCTCTCTCTCTCTCTCAGCTGTGAAAACATATAGCTCCACACATGTGCCGCTCCCCTCATACTAAGCTTCCGGTTGCTCTCACCTCGATTCCCTCTCCCTTCCTCTCCCTGCTTTTCTTTCACCCTCCTCCCCCCAATCTGTGCCTCACGCCAACTTTACGCTACAGCAGGCTCGCCAAGGTTAAAGAAATGCTGTGGTTTGTGAAGTTAAATAACAATAAGAGAGAGAGAGAGAGAGAGAGAGAGAAGGGGGAATGGGGGTGACAGTATATGTTGCTGTGGTGGCTTGGAGTATTTTTGTTTCACTGTCGCTGCTTGGTGCGTGTCAGTGTCTGTGCACGTAAGCGTTTGAAGCGTGCGGACAGTGTCACTGGGAACAAACGTTACTCGTGTGTGTGTGTGTGTGTGTGTGTGTGTGTGTGTGTGTGTGTGTGCGTGTGTGTGTGTGTGTGTGTAAACGTTTTACAAGCATTTCACTGAGTCCGGGGAGGGATTTCTGAGGATATGGTTGTTTAAGATCGTGTGTTCGTGAGCGTGTGCGTTAAGGAGGGCATAAGGCAAGGCTTCTGGTGATATCTTTTTACAAACAGGATGCGAGGAAAGTCCCACACAAAGGTAGGACGTGAGGCGCGAGCTATGGGGCGGTGAACATGTATGCGCTTATAAAAATAGACCAACCTTCCTCCCTGCCTGCCTGCCTCGCTATCTCACGGCGCCTGTCGCACACAGCTTTAGCTCTTAAGTCCCTGGCAATACGAGCGATAGTTCCACCAACAGAGCACGGCAAGTCTTAGGGCTAACAGGCTGTGACTCATTCCCACCCATTTCTGCACATTTTAAGAGCGGAAAGTTACGGTGTCTTGTGTTTACGTGAGTCGTGTGTGTGCGTGTGTACATGACAGTGATTACTTGTGGTGTTAAAAGGGCTTTACATCTCGCCCTTTCTGTATGAATGTATCAAATGGATATGTGTTTGGCTTGGTTTTTATATGTATATTTTTCCTTGTCAAGGGCGAAGCTGGTGATGTGTCATGAGAGATAGCGTGGCTCATTTCTAGTGTGACAGACGCGCCAGCTGGAGGCTTCAGTGTCCCCCTCCGTCAGTGCCCCGTGTTTGAGTCATGGCTGAGTGGGCCGCTTTCTCCCCCCCCTCTCTTTCTCTCTCTCTCTCCCCTCACTGACAACGTTTCCATTTCACACGGCAGCTACTTTCTGCTGCTCCTCGTTTACTCACTTCCTCTCACATATGCAGCATGCCACTCTTTTCTTTTCTTTTTTTCTTCTTTTTAAAAATTTCACCTCATAAATAAACATACACTTTTCAACTCTGTGGCTGTCACCTGCACCGGCTGTCTCGGGGAGGCAATGGAACAAAGCTGTATCCATCGCTTCCCCCTCGGGACCACCGGGGCTTCAGCAGCGGTGGTCCCGATACACATTTTAACACATACTAAAATTATTAAAGCTACCACCACCACCACCACCACCAACACCACCACCACCACCAACACCACCACATATGCAGCAGCCAGCCCCCGGGGCAGCTGTTAGTGAGGTACTCGGCCCACAAACGTGGAAAGGTAAACCGTAAGTTTATATCACTGATTGTTTTATTTATGTTTCCCAAGTTTTTGTACATTATAATAATTTGTTTATAAGGCTGAGGAAACAATACAGATGTTGTATGGCAACAGCCAGTCATGCATCCCTTCACCTCTTCGTTATCATACAATAGTAAGGTTTAGTCCCGAACCTCAGAAATATCCAATATATCAGGAGATTGAGCATAGTTTAAACCTCCGCTGGACAGTCAAAACTTTTGTGAGCACCGACACAAGAGAATTTTCTCATCAAGCCAAGTATGAAAAGGGGTTTTGAATAAATGAGTAATACGTTAAGCATACAAAAATATGAGTCTGCTAAGGCCAATAAAAACAGTCCAGGGAAAGTCTATCATGGTAAAACGTTCAGCTAAAAAGACAGAAGATAATAACAGAGCCAACAGTCTATGGTCAAGCACATACAGAGGTCAACTGGCACTACTCGTAAATAATCAAATTGAAAATGGTGCAGCTACTTGTGCCAATGCTGCTGAGCTCGGCAGCGGCGCTGAGGCCGAGCAGTGCCCGCCACGCGCGCCAGACAGTGCGAGGCCCGGCGGAAGGCACGGACCTCAGCAGCAGCAGTATGGATGGAAAGTGACTGTCTGGTGCATGAGGCGGGGAAACACTCGCCTAAGCGCCCCTGCCTGTGACGTGTGTATCTCACTACCCAATCACTTAGCAAGACGAATGAAAAGGCACCAATGAAAGACTCCAAAGGGATGGAGGGAGGGGAGGGAGTCTATTGTGAAAGGCAGTCCCCTAATCCCTCACTTGAAGGGTCGGGGACGCCGCATTGCAACGATCAAGAAAGATAAGAACCCTAAGCCGCTATAGGCCAGGCGGTCCGCTAAGGATCAGCACAACACAGGGAGAGTGGCGGTGCAGTGTGGGGGGAACAGGTAGGCCGGGCCATGAAGGGGGCGCCGGGGGGACATTACTACCAGGTTGTCACACTAGGTTGCTGCCTGACATATGGACGCAGCAGCAGCATTACGACGCCTCGCCGACCTGCACAAGGCGCGGCGGGCACTCTTTACACAGAAGGGGAAGGGAGGGCAACAACCACGTGGACGGACACATCCCGCCCACACTGCACCGGGGGGAGGGGGGTGTGACGAAGCATCCTTACAGGACGATCTTAGGCGTTCTTACTTTTGACCGTGAGCAAGACGGAGGTCTCGGCCTGTCCAGCGGAGTTAGTAGCCCGGCAGGTGAAGGTGCCGGAGTCCTCGGGGTAGGTTTCCTTGACGTCTAGGACGGCTGAGTTGCCCTCCATGAACATCTGGGGAAGAACAGATACGCCCTTGGTTACAACACTGCTCATGAACCTAATATCTCTCTCTCTCTCTCTCTCTCTCTCTCTCTCTCTCTCTCTCTCTCTCTCTCTCTCTCTCTCTCTCTCTCTCATCGATATCTAAAGCCAGAGATAATATTCTGGGGCCGTATTCACGAAGCGCATCTAGCGAGTCTAAGGTATGAAACGTGTCATAGCTAGGACAAAATGGCGCATACTTGTCATAAACTGCGCGTCTGTTATAAATCCGCGCGGATGCTAAGACTAGGTCCACCCTTTCCTAGCAGCTTATGACGGACGTTCCCCACAGCCAAGATGGCTGCCCCACAACATCTCCAGCTCAGGAATTATTTATTCAGATTGGACGTACTGAATGAAATTAGTGACGTGAAACTCATTAGAAGATATTGCTTAGAACGTGCAGATATTCTCTTTGTTACCGATCTAGTGAGGGAAGCCTAACAGAGTGACCCAGAAAGGAGAAATTCACTTACCCCAGAAATTAAGGGATAATAACACTTAGATAACTTGCTTCTGGGAAAAGCTGCTGGGAAAATGCAGTTGTGCAGCAGTGATGGCCTTGGAGATCGTCGAGAGAGCCTTCCTTGCCACCAAAGTATTTTGAACACTATGTTTGTTTGAAATGAGGTGTTCCTACAGGATCACATTTACCCACTGTCTCTTATCCCAATACATAAAAACCAAAGAAATACTTATAGAAGCTATAAATTAGTAGCAAACGCCAGTTTTTGCTTTGTCTTTTAGTATTTGAAATCAAGCAAACGCGACATATAACAGACGGTATGATAGACGGTTTCGCTCATGTCATAACTTCTGAAATAAGCCTTATGATAGTTGTTCAAAGTTATGATACCCATCTGCCATAGATATGACATATGTCATAACTTTATGAAGAATACCGGTTAGGTTAGGTTAGGTTTGGTTTGGTTAGGTTAGGTTAGGTGCAGGCGGTCAAGGGCCTGAAAGGTACTGAGTCATGGATTGCACAAAATATCGGAGCTTCACTCAAAAGCTCGACGAGGAGCGGGCATGGCGGGCGTCAGGAGGTCTTGTCAGTATAGGTCATCACATGTAAACTCACACTTTCACACCATCTTGAACCCGCTTAATACACATACTCTCGTAATGATCATACGGAAAAACTCCAATGGAGATGAAACTAAAGCATGAGGAATAATAGTTTTACTGCTGTAACGATCCAGTGAAATGGCGACATAAATATATATATATATATATATATATATATATATATATATATATATATATATATATATATATATATATATATATATATATATATATATATATATATATCGCGTCACATTTAGTCGAAACATGTATGGCAGTAACCAATATTTAATGCATATGTCCTCCATTTGACGACAGCTCAATCATCAAACGGCAACCTTCGCGCTGACAGATTGATGGTTGCGATTCTAATAATAACACATGTATTGACAGAAACGTCTGTGTGCCGTTTAATTCATCATCTGTGATTACTGTTATTCCCCGAGCGGAGCGAGGGGCTTCTAATTTTGTTACCGCACATCTCTACAACCCACCGCTCGGTCTGGCCCCTGGATGATACAACGATGATTTTGGCCAGGACCACCTTTTGGAAACATCTTGAAGGTAACTTTTGACGACGCATCTTTCTTATTTTATGACATTTCTTCGTCAGACCCACCATTTTGCCGTAAGGTGCATATTTCGATTTATCGGCATGTGAGCGAAGATTTCTGCCTTGCAACAATCGCCTCATCACCACAACTCGAGCTCAAGCGCGCAAAAAGCGCGAATTATTTGCCATAACTCACTTCATATACTGGATAGCCAGTTTTGGTTGACACATCAGACTCGGTAGTGACTGTAGAATCAAGATGTATTGTAAAAACTTGACAAAACAAAAAAGAAAATGGTATTACGACGAATTAAACTGTGAAGATGTTAAGAAAATGTTTATAACAGGTTTTACTTATGCTCGTTATTTTCATCAGTTAATCATTGAATACTGATATGTATTATTACATTAAGTAGGAAAAACTCTGGTGAACACTATAGTGTGATCAGAATGCACATATTGAAAACACGGCGGCGCGACACTTGGCGCGGCGTGTGCAGGCGGGCTCCGTATGACCAACAGGTCTAAAAAGCGTAAACGGACCCCTCCAGCCGCTGGGGGAAGGTCTTTTAAGTTGCTCAGCAGCTTAAAGCATCTATTGCCTATTTTCTCTCTCTCTCTCTCTCTCTCTCTCTCTCTCTCTCTCTCTCTCTCTCTCTCTCTCTCTCTCTCTCTCTCTCTCAGCTCTATGGAGCAAATAAAAATAGACACGAAAGCGGCGTCCCATCCCTAACCCGTCCCATGCCCCAGCGGGGGCCGTGGAGGGCGTCGTACTGGCGGCGGTGTATCATGTTCCGCCGCGGCCTCGGGAGGGCGTGTGTTCTAATTATTACAAGCTGTCCCCGGTCTTTGTCGCCACCTTAACGTTGGGGTGGAGACTTTCCCCTCCACTCTCTGCCAGCCGAGCGTGGCTAAGGAGGCGCCAAGGTGCTCTTGTGACAGCTTACCTACTGTGTAGGGTAATGTATGGCACAGTAAACCACTATCCCTAATACTACTGTTACAACAACAACAACAACAACAACAACAACAACAGTAATAATAATAATAATAAGTTTCCGATTGCTATGAAGGTTTTCCTGACTCTTCTAATGCTGCAGCAAGAGATGTCACTTGATGCAAGTCAATAAAATAAACTGAACGTGGCTTCCAGACACTGTTGAGAGTGAGATCCACGCATCAATCTAGGTTCCTATTATGATTCATTGTAATGAGTGCACCTCTTTAAGCAATGTCTGGGAAGGCGGAGGGCCAGATGATCAGCCTTCCAACCTGACAAGATTAAATGCTGGCATGATCACCTATTGATCCTGGCAGCTTCGAGTCGGCCAGTGATCCTATCAGCACATCCATCACCAACCCGGGATGCCAGCGCCTACACCTCACCACCCAGCGACACGTCGACCATCCACCCATCCATCATGCTGACACGCCACAAATAAGTTAATAAATAAGTGATGTAATTACTTTGATCATTCTTGATATATGCCACCTAATGACTTTGATGTATATTTTGTGCTTGCGTTACAGCGTGTCCTCTTCCCGTTTTCAAATGACGGCGCACCGAACCGCGATTGTTGGGTACTATCTCCCCATACCCCCATCCCATTTTTCACACGTTGACACCCGGCCCATGACAATAGATCGCATGTCACAGCCAGGCCAGACCACTCCACGCCCCCCCTTTACGTAAGGCAGAACACTCATGACAGGCCAACTGCGCACAGGGTGACCTGCTGCCACAAATAACCGTGAATCGGGCCCGGGCACATCTGCCACTGATGGGGCGATAGAAACACTCTACTGACACCTCCAGGTCACTCTTTAGATAGTCCCTCTTTAACTCCTCTGATGTGTTCCTGCTCTCAATTGATATATACATACATACTTCAGACACACTGACGGATGTACAGTACATATATAGCCAACTATATACAGACAGACAGACAAAGGAACAGATTCAATAGGTACTATATTTATCTCTTCCTAAAGTTTTAGGGAGGAGAAGAATCTATAAGACTTGAGTGAATATCAGTGTTCCCAATCTTCATGATATGTATATATTGAAATATGATTGTGTGTGTGTGTGTGTGTGTATTTTAATGATGAATTTGTATTGTATGTAAGTATAATATATCAGGAACAAAAAATAGTCTGCCATGTCACACCTGTACTAATGCCCCAAGGAGATGATGTCCTGAGAAAGAGGCAAAAAAAAATATAAGACACAAGGCAAGTCAGGTACTCACCACAAAGTCCTTGGAGTTGGGGATGAGCGATCCTTCACGGTACCACTGGACGGTGGGCTTCGGGGTGCCCATCACCACTGTGTTGAAGCGGACTCCCTTGCCCTCCTTCACTGTCACAGGTTCCATAGGGGCCACAGTGGGGGCCACCTCAGACTGCTGGGGCTGTGTCACCTGCAGTTTCGTCTGTACGGTAGCCTGCAACACACAAAATAACAATACTCACTCCCAGAGCCAACACTTTCATATCCACAGGTGTTGCTGAATCACCAATGTGTTCTCATATTCAAGATGCTTGTCTACCTGTATTCAATAATTAGTTTGCATAAAATCTGGCTGTATGATAAATGGGGAAAGAGTTAACCCTTACCTTGCCACCTGGATTGGTAGCCACACAGGAGTAGCTTCCTTCATCCTCAGGGAAGACCTCTGAGATGCGGAGACCATACCGATCGCCATCAGCAGTCATGGTGAAGTATTTGCTGGGCTTGATGGGCTCATTACCCTTCATCCACTGGATTGTGGGTTCTGTTGGGAATAACAATGATTTAAGTTTAGAGAATAGTCAATTGGCCCTCTACCACGCAGGATTTAAAACACTGGTTAAGAGAACAAAACAAGATCCACCACTCACTTGGATTGGCTGTGATGACGCAATCAAAGAAGACAGGCTGTCCTTCCTGTACAATATGGGCCTTAGCCTTCTGGACAATCTTGGGGGCCTGAGGGGGTCCAGTGGTCTTGGCGGGGGCCTCTTTGGCCTTGGGTGAAGGTGGACCACTAATCTCGACAGTGGCCTGGCAGCGGGCTTCACCAGCCTTGTTGATGGCCACACACTCATAGGAAGCAGTATCCTCAGGTACAGCTTCAAGGATCATGAGAGTGTATGAGTCACCTTCTATTAGCATCTTGAAGTGATTGTCCTGGGTCAGCTTGCGCCCATTCTTGAGCCAGTAGACATCAATGGGACCTGTGCCGAGGATCTTAGCATCCAGCCTCACCAGATTGCCTGGATTGCTCTGTGTGTCCTGAATGGTTTGGTCAAAGCTGGGAGGCACAGGTCCTGCCCTACTCTGCTTGCGTTCAGCCACCACCAAGTTGGCAGAACATTTGGCACGACCGCCACGATTTTCAGCCACCACAGCAAAGACTCCAGAGTCCTCAAGGAAGACCTCACGGATGGTCAGGATGCTCTTGTCACCAAACGTGTGAATGAGGAAGTCGGGAGAGCTGGTGATGAGGAAATCTTCACGATACCACTGAACGGTGGGCATGGGATCACCGTCAAACTCCACCATGAAGCGAGCAGGCTCTCTCTCATAGGCTCTGCATGGCTGGATCTTCTTGGTGAAAAATGGAGGCTTGGCAGGCTTCTGAGGCTGGCCCTGAACCAGACGCTCAGTGGTCTTGGCCTTGTGCTCAACCTCTGTCTTGTCGGTGGCAGTAATCTTACGGTGGATCTCCATGTCTCCCTGCTTCTCCTTCTGAGTCTGGCGCTGTGTAGTTGTGTGGATCTAAGGGGAAAGGACATACATCATGTTTAACATCTCTAAGCATTTAGAAGATCAAAATGTGAATACACATATTTGCATTATAGCAATATTCATTAATTCTTATTTAAAGGATTATCATTTAAAATTTGCTGCTCAAGAGCAGCTCCTTACAAGGAGGCATCCTCTCCAACTCACCTCCTTGCCATGGACAGTGGACTCTGAAGGTTCCGTCTCAAACTTGCGGAGAGTTTCTTCGTCATGGCGCATCTCATCCACATCCCTGTGGCAGAGACAACCATTAGCCTAAGCACATGATCTGCAGCACTCTTCATATAGCTGTGACTGGTTTATAACTTATAAATTTGAATTATGAACTTTACACATTTTTTTTATTGATTTTCGTTACTACATTGTAGGATTGAAAATGACAATACCTTTCTTGACTACCACATGCAGGTAATAATTTTAGCTTGATGAAATTTTTTAATATGTATACCATGTAAGTGTATTATGTAAAATGAACACTAAAACACACCAACAAAAGAATATTCATATAATAAATGATTGAAAAAAAATGACAATTATTTTAGAAAACTTTCCATAAAATAATAAATAATAAAATAATAAATTACACGCAGAATTTCACAGATAAGTTAACAAGATAGTTAATAAATACATCAACAGCAACCATTGAAGATATTCAATCATTTTAAAACTGGAAATCCAGACACAATACTTTTAGTTTTCAACAAGGTTTAGGAAAGAGATCACAGAGACGTGTGTAGACTGAAACAGAAAAAATAATAAAGGAATAAAATAAAGAGCACACAAGTATAAGATATTAGCCAGGAGGGACAGATGGCTACCTGAGGACATGTCTTGGTGGCCTCTCATACTTAGGCTGTCTTGAGTCACCTTCCGAACTGTTGGGAAGCAATTCTGCATCAGGAACCTTTGCCTCACTACCTAAGCACACTTTGCTGCCTGATATGCTCACTAACCACCACTAAGAAGCCTTCTTGTGTTACTATGAATAGTTGATTGTACATGATGGAGCCTCTACTGTACTGTATGTACATGCATTGCATTTGTGTAATATTTGTAACTCACGTTCATTAGTGAATGTCGCATTTTGAGTCTTGGTAACTAAAAATTCACTCACTGTTTCAATGCTGCTTATATGAAATTGTGCTGAATAACATGGCAGTTTTTTATCGATAAATCTTGGACTGAAAATGGAATATAAATGATTCTACACTTACAGTGATTCTTCATAACGGGAGGCCATGCCCTTAGCCAAAGAATGTTGAGCAGCATGCTCTGCTGGTGAGGCAAACATGATGTCTTTCTTGCCCTTGGCCCTCTGGGAGTCCTCCAGCTGTAGGTGAAACATTCAGGTTGTTGTTAAGGTAATTTGTGAAGAAAAATTAAAACTGTATAAGATCTTGACTTTCCCTTTCCAGACATTTTCCTCAACATTTTTTATAATATTAACATGGAAATATCAAAACTTGCCAAACCTACAAATATGCAGAATTTTTGGGATTCAATACTGATTAACAACTGGCACATTTTTTTAAATTCCATTATTAGGAGGCCCATTATCTGGCTGGCAACTCACCTCCTTGATTTTCTCTCCAGCCTTCTTCTTCTTAGCCAGCTTCTGCCACTCAGTCTCTTCAGTCTTATCCATGGGCTTGGCCATGTATTCACCAAATTTGGACTCATGGAGGATGGAGTAATCAGTGTCAATCTTTTCCTCAAAGACACGCTCAAGTTCAGTCTCCTTGCGTTCCTTCTGATAACTCTTGAGGTCAGTGTCATACCAGGCTACAAAAATACCCCTCATTAGGCCCAACCCTCAAGCCAGCACGGCAGGGGCGCATGCTCCAGCCACCACCGAACTCTGGCTAACAGGACATCAAACTAAAGGGATACCAAACAGGGGCATACTGATGCAGCATCTAACAAGTGACTGCAGATACTAAAGGGGGAGGGGAGGAATACTAATCTGTTCTAAAGGTGGCAAGTGCATCACACACATCAACGAAGGTAGAAATAGTTTTATCAACAGGGCATGGAAATGTATCTAAAAGATTCAGAGACATGATGTCACTGTATAGTAATAGCAAGAAGAGTACATGTGCTCAAGGACACTGTTGCTTCACTGACTGTCAACATTTGGAGAAGAAATGACTCCTGTGACATAGCATGGACATGTGGACATGTGGACATGTATATATAACAACATGCAACATATATTGTACTTCAAGATTTACATACTTACAGACATAATAACAAATACCAAAACTAAACAGTTAGATAAAAACACGGCAGGAATTAGAGGCCTTTTTTAATAGTACAGCAAGGTTTACATGTGTGACCATTAGCATTATCTAAGTTATGGGGCAAGACGGAGAGGTCAGGCAGCTTGAACAAAAGTGTTTGGCGCAACTAAACATGAACAGAAACACAATGGGGAAAAACAATCGGGCAACTTCGCTAACCCTTACCTTCGCTGACTTACCAAATAATAAGACTGAAGAGGAAATGAAGAAATAAAAAAGAAGTGTAAAAGAAGAAATGAAAATATATGTTAGTTTCCAAGTGGCGTTTTGGTAGTGCTGGGTGTGGTTGCTCAAGGTATCAGTGTTACAACCAGTGGTAAGTGTAGCAGAGTGGTGTTACTGTTAGGTATGGCTGTGGCAGCCAGTGACCACCACCAAGCCAGATAACCCATGACCTGCACCTCCTGAGTGAACAGCAATGCCCAGCTGTGGAGCATTGGAACATGGGCAATCTGCTTTGTGAAATCACTGGTTCACCACTAGATAAGTTATGTCCCTTACTGTTACACAATATATGATATTTGCATCATCCAAAATGAAGATATAGAATGGCCAGCCTCAATGGATGCTGAAAATCAATGATGACAATGGACAATGATGATGATGATGATAACATATTAATGAATCATGAAGGAAGAAACAGCAGCAGCATCACTCCGTCAAGGAACACTGAAGGGAAGAAGAGATAGAACCTGTGGGAAGGAATGATGACATTTGACTACTATCACCAGCAGGCCTGTAAGGAGAAAGATAGCAGCTCAGGACCTCAGCAGACCTGCACAGCCTGAAAACTGCCGGCTTACCATTACCCTCAGACCTGTGGTGCCCGCTACCCTGCTGGAGAAAGACACTTACGCCTGGGGGAGTTTTTGAGAACAGCACGGTAGTCATCCTGGCGTGGGTTCACCTTCAGCTCACAGCAGGCATATGTCTCACCCAGGGAGTTGCGGCAAATGACCTCCACCTTGCCATTGTCATACTGGCGGGTCTTGGGGATGTCTAGGTGGTACATGCCATCATACCAGATCTTGAAGCGGTTGCCCTAATGGAAAATACAAGTGTTGTGTGTCACAAAATGGAAAAACAGTTAGTCACTCTCCTGTTTTGAGGCACCAGACAAAAAGAGGTTTAAAACTACAAAGGATAATATCTATTCATCTACATACACTCACAAGTACTTTCTCATATTTAACCCTTTAATCACATATAAAGATCCAATCACCTCCCTCCCATGTATAGCTTTTTTGCTCATCTCACTTTCTACACTTCCATACTAACACAGGATTAAACACTAATCAAATTTATTAAGATTTTTCTACACCCAACCCATTCCTTTAGGCATTCCACTTATATTACAAATGTAGTCCCTTAAAATCAATCTCTTAATCTTTACTCCTTTCAGCCACTATTAACTCATTCTTTACTTACATTCACCATCAACTTCTGCACAAATTATCATAAAAGATTTACCTGCTTTTCTCAGTCACTCTTCTTCAATTAGGACTATAACTACAAACAAAACAGTGCTCAGCAAACACCACTGTATATATTTCTGTTCCAACATCATTAACCTTTGCTTTTATCTTTCTAATTTACACCAGCCATATATGATGACATGCTTCAGTTAGGTGATAAGAGCCAAGACTCCCAGTACTTACACTCATTGCAGTGTTGCCGTTAACAATCCACATGACTCTTGGACGTGGATGGCCAGACACACGGATGCTGAAGCGAGCCCAGTCTCCCTCCTGTACCACCAGGCTCTCTGGTTTCTTCAGCACCTCAGGCTTACACCGCTGCTTCTCCTCCTCCACGGTGGTCTCACGATGCCTGTGGAAGACAAGTATAGTGTGTTAGAAAATTATCATTCACTATCCTTCTTTTATAATGTATCTTATAAAAAGATCATTCACTCTCCTTCTTTCATAATGTACCTTATAAAAAGGTTAGTCACTCTCCTTCTTTCATAATGTATCTTATAAAAAGGCCATTCACTCTCCTTTAAGTGTACATTTGCTAGAATCTCTATATACTGCTTATGTTTATTTTATAATAAAGAAGTGAATTAGAGTTAATCTAAAATTTATGAGTGAGTATTATTTGTCTTTCCAATGGAAGCCAATGGGGCTAAGAGTGTGAATGATGTATCTGTGGTACCATACTATGTGGGACTGACAGCCTGGTATATAGATAGAATAATAGATGCAAATTTCTATAATGAGTGGATGAATGATAGATGCAAATTTCTATAATGAGTGGATGTTCTTTCCATCCCAATACTCACGCCAGCATAGAGGCTTCAAGCTCCCTGATCTTCTCGAGGGACTGCATGCCCTTAGGGATCTGAGATTCATAGATGACACCTGGGCGCCCAGTGGCCTTGAGGGTGGCTCGGGTCTCATCCATTCCCCACAGGTTGGTGGCACGGCACAAGTATTCACCAGAGTCCTCACCAAACACCCAGTTCATGACGAGAGCAACGTAGCCAAAATCATAGATGGGAGTGAAGCGATTCTCTGTGATGAAGAAAGAAAAGAATAAACTGTTATCTTCAGTTTGTTTGAAATTTTTATCGAGCAACTGAATTCATCATGAATGTATTTTGCTTACTTTTACTGACCATGAAAATAAGTAATATAATACCTGTCAATCATTCCAATATTGTGAAAATAATACAATCACATGACCCAAATCTTATAATGCTTGAGTGTGAAGCAACACTTACTGAATGGAAGTGGGCGGCCATTGAAGAACCATTCAACCTTCATGTTGGGATCACCGACAGGAGCCAACTGGCAGTCAAACTTGAACTCTTCCATTTCCTTGAGGTCACTGATGTCCTTGATGTGAGTTACAAAGCGAGGAGGCTGCCGTTTTTCTTCATCATAAATGTCTTCTGGGGTGAGCATGACCTCCTTGCAGTACTTCTTCAGGGTCTCCTCCATTTGGGTGGCAAAGTCCATACCAGCCTTCATGCCCTTGGGGACCTGGGACATGACCACCACTGACTGGCTCGCTGTGAAAAAAATGGAAGAAAATTTATCATCTTTAGTGATACAGTTTCCTATACTTAATAAGTAGGCAGACTGATGGTGAATTTATAATCACATGTCTAAAGTCTTAAAATCTCTTTACATATATACTGCAGGTATATATAAATGTGAAACCAACCCTTGGTCTTGAGAGTAGCCTTGGTGGTATCCTGGCCGAGCTTGTTGAAGGCACGGCAGGTGTACTCTCCAGAGTCCTCAGCATAGGTGTACAAGAGTTCCAAGGTGACATGGCCCATCTCAAAGCTGGTCCTGAAGCGGTGCCCAGTCTGCAGAACCTTGCCATTATAGTACCACTCAACCTGTAGGTTGGGGTCATTGCGGGGTTCCACACGAGCCTCAAAGAAGGCACGCTCACCTTCCTGCAGACTCTGGTTCTTGATTGGTACAGTGAACTTGGGAGGCTTCATTTCCTCATCAATATCATGTCTCTCAGTCAGAGGTCCACGCTCCAACTCCTTCAGCTTCTCAGCAGTCATGCCCTGTGGCAGCTGAGTGTTGGTGTCAACATTGTGCTTGAAGCGAACATTGAGCATGGCCTTGGTGGTGGCCTGACCCCACTTGTTGGTGGCACGGCAGATGTACTCCCCAGTGTCACGGGCAAATGTCCACTCCAGGTCAAGCACAACAAAGCCAAAGTCATCCATCATGTGAACACGGGATCCAGCATTGACTGGCATGCCATTGTGGAACCACTCAATGCGCATGGTTGGGTCGCCCACAGGCTCCACGCGGCAGTCAAAGTGAGCAGGTTGACCCTCAACAAGATCATGGATGTCCTGCAACTCAGTAACAAATCTTGGAGGACAAGGCTTCTCCTCATCCTGAGGCACAGCTTCCTTCTTATATTTGTCTTCCTCAAGCTTCTGAAGGGCTTCAGTAAGCCCCTTGAACTTCATGGTAGCTTGTGGCTCAAGGACAATGCTACTCTTGCTAGAGACAAACATCTTGCATTCCACAGAAGCTTCTCCATGTTTGTTCACAGCACGGCAGGTGTAGGTGCCAGCATCCCTGGTGTAACAGTTGGCTATTTCCAGGATAACAAAGCCAAAATCATTGATTGTCTTGATGCGGGAGCCAGCACACAGAGGCCGGCCATTGTGGTACCACTCAACACGAAGGTCAGGGTCATTTGCCGGCTGTAGTCTGCACTCAAAGTGAGCAAGTCCATTCTCAGTGATGGAAGTGTCTTGTGGCTGAGTGATGAACTGAGGTGGCTGACCAGCATCTGAAGGTGTGCCCAGGTCAGGAGACTTGATCATCAAGCCCTCAAGTTCTGCAATCTTTTCCATGCCCTTCTGCATGGACTTCGGCAGCTGAGTCTCCAGGATGATGGAGCGCTTGCCTTCACACTTCAGCGTTGCCTTGGTGACAGCCTCACCATAGTCATTGTAGGCTCGGCACATGTACTCACCAGAGTCCTCAGGATAGATGGGAGAGATTTCCATTATGACAAAGCCAAAGTCACAGAACTGGCGAATTCTGGAGCTGTGCTTCATGGGCTTGCCATTCCAGTACCACTCAACCTTCAGGCGAGGATCATCTGTGGGCACTAGACGAGCCTCAAAGTGAGCATTCTCACTTTCCTTCAAGTTCTCAATGTTGCTCAGAGGAACAGTGAACTTTGGTGCCATGCCAGCTCTCTCAGAGGTCACAGAGTCACGGCGAGTCCAAGCAGAGTCCTCAAGGTTTTGTAGCTTCTCAAGGCCTCCTTCCATACTCTTGGGCACTTGTGGGGTCAGAATCAAGTTAGTTTTACTGAAACACTTCAAGTTGGCAGTAGTCTTGTCTGATCCCAGCTTGTTGACTGCACGTGCTTCATACACGCCTGAGTCCTCCTCATAACAGTACAGGATGTCCAAGATAACGATGCCAAAGTCATGGAAGGTCCTGTAGCGGTGGCCTGTTGGAAGTTTCTTGCCGTTCCTGAACCACTCAACTGTAAGGTTGGGGTCGTTGATTGGCCTCAATCGAGCCTCAAAGTGAGCACTCTGTCCCTCCACAAGTCGGTCAATGTTGGTGATGTGTGTGATGAACTTTGGTGGCTCTGCAGCTGGTGCTGCATCACCAGGCTTCAAGCTAGCCTTGTGGCCTTCCAGGGCTGCAATCTTATCCAGGGAGGCTGGTTGAAGGGAGTCAGTGTACACTCCTCCCATGCCGAAGCAGTTCAGGTTTGCCTTGGTGGTGTCAGAGCCATACTTGTTGGTGGCCTTGCAGACCCACTCTCCGGCATCATGGTTCTGCAGGTATGAGATGTCCAGCACCACAAAACCAAAGTCACTCACAGTCTTGATGCGAGTGGCATTACGGAGAGGTTCACCATTGTGGAACCATTCCACCTTCATGTTGGGATCACCAACAGGGATGAGAGTGCACTCAAAGTGAGCAGAGTCACCATCCTTGAGGCCTGACAGGCTTTGTGGGTGAGTGGTGAACTTGGGTGGCTGGCCATGGGCCCGGTCAACACATTCCAGCTTGACGGAACACTCAGCTTTGCCCCATTTGTTGTGGGCCTTGCATGTGTATTCACCAGAGTCGGAAATCTGAAAAAAAATATACCTTTAAAATTTACTTTCAAATCTTGAGAAGCATTACAAAAGTGTCTGATTAATAACATATACCTGTTATATCACTGTTAATTTGGAAACTGACCTTGGTTCCAATGATTTCAAGAATGACGACTCCAAAGGCATACACAGTACGGAACCTGTGTGAGGCCTTGAGGGGCTCACCATTGAAGAACCATTCCACCCGCATAGTCTGGTCACCCAGAGGAATGAGCAGCCCCTCAAAGTGGGCAACTTCACCCTCTTCAATGTTGCTCAGATCCTGTTAAATTTAAAAACAAATCTTGTTATTTCAACATCTTTTGTTGTTAAAAATTCATAATTTTGTTTACATAGAAAACTAAGTGATAAATTATTAAAATAAACAAGGAAAATCACAAATGATTTCATCAAGTTACCTTGAAGGGCTTGGTGAACATTGGTGGGTGTCCCTCCTCATCAGGCAGGAGACGGTCATCACGACGCAGATTCTTCTCTTCAATTTTCTGAAGGAGAATCAAAGTTACCCTTTAAGTATATTTGTGTATCTCTACAGCCTCTTCAACCCTTAGATTCAACTAAGAAGAATACACCTATTCCATTATTTTCAACATTATTTGTAAGATATGGAGATGTAGCTGAGACACATAGATGTGAGGATCCTTACCTGGATGGCATCCAGACCTGCCTCACCAGCTGGATGCTGTGTGGCCTCAATGAGGACATCCTTGCTGCCCACAACAACAGTAGAGGTGCTGAAAGCTTCACCGTGCTGCAATAATGAAATGTATCAATTATACACACCACTTCTAAGACCTATATGAAAAAATTCACATCATAAAACTGAATGCTAATAAATATCAATAATTGTGACACAATGCTCTCACTGACCTTGTTGAAGGCACGGCAAGTGTAAATGCCCTGGTCCCGTTCATAAGCATCATCCAGGTCGAGGGTGACAAGGCCGAAGTCATAGGTGGTCTTGAAGCGGTGAGCCTGCTCCAAGACTTTGCCATTCAGGAACCATTCAATCTTCAGGTCGGGATCTTGCTTGGGTTCCACGTTGGCCTCCATATGCAGAGCCTGAGACCCAAGATGATGGTTTAGAATGAAAGTGGGTGTTGGAGAAATATGTTATATTGTATGATCTTCATGATTATCAAAATAAAAATTAATGACTGAAGAAAGGAAACAAACCTGGTTCTCATTGAGAGAGAAACTGGGCTGCAGAGGCCTGATGAAGAATGGCTTTGGATAGCTGACTTCCTGCTCAGATACCTGCTTCTGGTATTTTGCCCAGTAAGCTCGTTCAGCCTCTTCCACCTGTTAGAAATGAGAGACATCCTTGATTAAGAAGTTATAAAATGTCACAGCTGTTGGTGCCAGCTTCAAGTAGTTAAGGTTTTCACTGACATGTCATCCATGCAGACAATATATCTACAACACCAGAAGATCAACTAGGCTCACCTTCTCGAGGCCGGCCTTGCCCTGCGGATGCTGGGTGTCGAGGTATAGGTTAGCCTTGCTGAGGCACTTCAAGGTGCCACTGGTGGAGGCTGAGCCCTTTGAGTTGGTGGCACGGCATGTATACACACCAGAGTCCTCGGCATAACAGTGAGTACAATCCAGGGACACGAACCCAAAGTCGTACTGTGCAGCGTAACGTGCAGCTGCCCTCATGGGTTTGCCATTGATGAACCACTCTGAAGGGGAAACCCACAGGAATCAGAAAACATTATCTGGCACAATAACTTCAAATTAAAATCATCAACTTTTCAATCTTTTCTTAACCTACCAATTTTCATAGTCGGGTCACGGGAGGGCTCAACTCTGCACTCAAAGTGAGCATTGTCACCCTCTCGGCACTCTACGTCATTCAGGTGGGAGATGAACATCGGGACTTCAAAGACAGGCTCAGTAGTCTGGACACTTTGAGTCTGTGGTGTCTCCAGATCTGCAATCTTCTTCAGAGCATCAGGATGCATGGAGTCCCCAATGAGCCAGTGGCGATCTGTGAAAGCAAATGAGGATGTGATTAGTTTTGTGCAGCCAGAAATCACTTGAAAACTAACTTAATACAGTAATGACACAGCCATATACTCTGCAAATATATCTAGGCCAGGTTGTAAATTAAACTCAAAATTAATTTCTATTTATAAGCACCAAATTTCCATTGTTTCTATCATATAATGAACATAGTGAGCAAAGTACTTACCAAAGACCTTGATGTTGCAGGTGGACACAGCCTCCCCCACACGGTTGACAGCCTTGCAAGTGTAGATGCCAGAGTCATTCTCTCGGAGCCCAGAGATGTCCAGTGTCACATGACCAAAGTCAAATGTGCTGCGGCAGCGAGTACCTGGGTAGGGAGGAGCATCATTAGAGCTCATGTTTAAGAGTTCAATCCAAATATTTATTAAATACTAAGAGTTTCAAGCCACAATTTATGAAATATCATGTAAATTATAACTGCAACACCTTACTGTTGTGACTAAGATCTTAGAAATAAGCTGTTTGCATTCCAGTCCTTAAGGATACAAGCCAGAGCAAATTTTTCATTCATGCTTTATGAAATAGGTGTATAATGTATTGTTCAAGCCATAAAGATTTTTTATATTCCTATTTGAAATTTTCATTGTAGCTGAGAGTGACTATAAAGTGAATAAATCTTTTAAAACTGCAGAATAATCAACAAGCCATAACATCATATGATAGTTTACACCTCCCAGACATGCTTTTTTTTTTAAATAAATATCTTACAAGGTAAAACTGTATCCTCTACCTGCAAGAAAGGATGTGATTTTAATATCATTACTAAAAACACTGTACCAGCACTCAATAATGAGTACAGATTTTTCAAAAATGCTACACAGTACATGCTGCACAAGCTATTTCATCCACCATTATTCAGCTACAAAATGCTACTCCCTCCACCTCAACATGTGGTCAAAACAGCAACAAGTACCTTCATTGTAGGAGCCCACAATGCCTCCAGCGCCTGGCAAGAGCAGAAAAGAACACAAAGACATGGCTGTTTAGTAACCTCAAACCTCCAGCACCACCGGGCCCAGTGTGGGAACACAGTGAACATCAGAGTTTAGTAATGACACACTGGGTTAAGGAGCACTGCCTGCAATGCTTGTCAAGGTGTGGGAAGTGGTGCCTGTCCCACCACTATGCACTAATTTTTGCTTAGGAGTTATTTTTGGGTTTGACACACACAATTAGGTGAAAAAAACTCTTCTGGATTATAAAACAGTAATTCTCTAAATTTTAGTGGTGTAATGTGAAAAACTATTTCTATACTATAAAGTTTAGCCTTGAGTTGATGAATCATCACAACTCAGACATTTTAAAGCACTTAATACTAATTGTGCTATGCTATATCGAACCTGATCAGGGACACAGCAGTTAAATGGACAAGTCTCTTAAAGGTAAGTATAACACACAGGACATAAATAATTACAAAAACACAAACTAAGCAGCAAATAAAACATGGAATAACATGAACTAGACTGTCAGTCTTTGCTCCCTTTTGTTAAACAGAAAATATTAAAGTGAAGCTCCACTAAGACATTATATCTGACAGACCACACAGACCAGCCAGAACACTCACCAGTGGCCAGCTGAACACCATTCTTGAACCACTCGATGCTGAGGAAGGGATCACGGGCTGGCTGCACCTGAGCCTCCAGCCTCAAGTTGCCACCCTCCTGCAGCCAAACACCAAAACTTGTATTCCTCCATCCCCAATTCACATATTCCACATTACCACATTTCAATAGTTCATTAGTTATGTTTCATTTTAATATGAAATAAACTAGAATTCTATCAGATGGATATCAAATATGCTTTCCTGCTTTTCATTGGTTTCAAAAAAGGCTACAGCAGGGCAGGTTGTGAAAAGAGCACTGACCTGCAGACGCTCAAAGCTCTCCAGGTGCTTAGTGAACATGGGTGGCTCTTGGTGCTCAGGAGAGGTTGGTGTCTCAGGCACTCTGTTCCACTGTGCCTCACGGAGCTTGATGGTCTCCCAACCAGGGTGGAGAGCATCTCCCAGAATGCTGCCCTTGGCTAAAAGTAACAGAAATCATCAGTGATTTCATAACATGTATTAAATCATGTTTTTTCAAACCCATCAAAAAGTTTACTATGGTAGATAATAATGCTATGAAACAAGAACCTAGTTACTATTTGCTATTACACATTCCAGTTTATAAATGACTTTGTCACACACACATACACACACACACACACACACACACACACAAATTCAACCTTACAAAAAAAGCTCACCAATGACTCTGGTGGTGCAGGAGCTGACTGCCTCACCAGCCTTGTTGATTGCTTTGCACATGTACACACCAGAATCCTCAGGCACACAGTGGAGAATGTCCAAAGTCACATAGCCAAAGTCATGGTTGGTGGTGAACCTTGAGCCTGTGGGACACAAAAGTGTGCATAACATCAAGCAAGACTAAAAGATCACTGATCATATAAGACATTAAAAAAAGCATAACATTCGCATATTTCATTTTGACAAGATAAGTTTTTCTGACTCACCCATCTTCAGTTCAACACCATTGCAGTACCACTCAAATCTCATGTTGGGATCTCCGACAGGCACCACACGACACTCGTAGTGGGCATGCTGGCCCTCCATGACTTGCTCCGGGCCAGTCAGGTTGTTGGTGAACACTGGCTTGTCATAAACCTGACAAACACAGAAGAAATCAATAATGAACATCACATGTCAGGGATGAAGATGAAATCTTAATCTGATGAAACACTATGTACACTGATTCTTTTCATTCTTATATCTCAATAAATTAACCCAGCTAAAATGATAAATTTAAGATTTAATTTTACATTAGACTTTCAAATAACTTGGTACTGTTCATCATAAATATAGATTATGGAACTATAAATAGAGCCTAATTTTGATACAGGCCATATGGAACCTGGAGCCAGCACTGTGTACAAAGACCACTCATTCTAGCTCACCTTGTCAGGAGCAGCAGTGGGTTCATCTGCCTTGCGATCTTCCAGAGCCTTGATTTTCTTCATGCCTTCTGGATGCTGTGAATCCATCATGATATTGGCATGTGCTGAGGGTAAAGGAGGAGAAAAGATTATGCACATGTCTAGAAGGTTGGAATTCAAAAAGCACAAAGTTATGTGTTCTAGCTTTATCCCATTTCTGTTCCTGTGAAAGTGTGTGTGTATATATGTGTACAAAGAAGAAATTTGAATACTCACTTTTGATCTTGATTGAGGCAGTGGTGACAGCTTCTCCCAGATCATTGGAGGCACGGCACATGTAAATTCCTTCATCATCAGCACGCACTCCGGTGATGTCCAGGGCAACATATCCAAAGTCATGGGTGCGGTTAATGCGGGAGCCTGCATGGGGAAGCAACATTGTGTAATGGCATAAAGTGATAAGATATAATGATGAACATAGCAGTGCAGCCTTTGTTCTTTTCTATCATTTTAAGACATAAAATTTCCCTAAAATAAAGCACAATCCCAACAAAAGAACAAGAAAAAACTTATCCATCCCATAACTTCCGCAGTAAAAAAGAATAACATCCCAAAGCGGAGTAGCAAAATGCCCAGAACAAAGATATGATGAAAAATAATCGTAAGTATGTAAACCAAGTAACTCACTTGTCTCTATGGGCTTCTCATTCCTGAACCATTCCACCTTCAACTTGGGGTCACCAACAGGGATGAGGCGACACTCAAAGTGGGCAAGTTCACCCTCAGTGAGGTTGTCCAGGTTCTGAAGAGGCTGAGTGAAGACTGGACGCTGGAAGGTGCGAGTCTCCTCAGGTGCCTGGGAGAAAGGAGAGAGAAAATTTGGTAAGTTTTAAAGGAGTGGTGTGTATCAACTAACACAGTCTTTTCTCGTCTTCCAATCTAGCTATAAGCAGTATTCACATTCCTACTAAATAATCAGAGCTTTAACAAATCTTTACAGAGAATATACATTTCTAGCTAGCTTGTTCCTTCTCAAAAATCAAGTACCACACAAACTGATCCTTACAGGTGCAGGGCGAGAGGAGTCCTCCAGCTGACGAATCTTCTCCAGACCTTCAGGCCGAGCAGACTCGTAGATCACGCCCTCCTTGCCTTCCACTTTAAAGGTGATCTTGGACACAGCTTCACCAATCTTGTTAACAGCTCGGCAGGTGTATTCGCCAGAGTCTTCAGGGTACACACCAGTGATGTCCAGAGCCACATAACCAAAATCAAATGTGGTGTGGAAGCGTGCAGCAGACTGCAGAAGCTGGCCATTGTGGTACCACTCAATACGCAAGGTGGGGTCATGCACAGGCTCCACACGGCCCTCCAGGTGAACATGTTGTCCTTCAGAGAGCTGAGTGTTGCCCTGAAATACACATGTCCTCCATTATCATCTTGTGGCATTTTTCTCCATCCATTGATTCTTACTTCACCAGATCAGTGTCATATAATAACAGCTAATAAAAAACAAAATTCTTATATGTATCTTCTTTAATACAGTACTAGAAAGAAACAAATATATAAAAATGCAACCAACAATAAGCAGTATCTCAGAGAATCACTAATCCCTACCCGGAGCTCAGAGGTGAACCGAGGAGCTAACAGAGGAGCATCAGCAACCTCAATGCGCTCATACTTGGGCCTCTGCTCCAAGCTCTGAATCTTCTCCCATCCCTGGGGATGCTGTGTGTCCATGTAGATGTTACGGCGGGCTGCAAACAAACACCACACCCACGTAGCTCAATAGATCACGAGTTAAAACAAAATTCTATTCATACATGAGCTTAAAAATAAATCATCAAACTTGTGAGATCATTAAAAACTCTCTCATCAAATCTACACAAGTCAAGACTGCAATTCAATATACTGGCAAATAATCCACGGAACTTATGAGATCATTAAAAAGTCCTCTCTAATCAAACCTGCATAAATAAATAAGACTACAATACATTGTATAGGGTCCAGTCAAGAGTTGCTAACATTACACAATTACATGACACACCTGCAGAAGACACACTATTACTACATAATCTAAGCAACACATAGGAGTAATATGAATAAGGGCAAATGTCTATGAACAACAAACTTTGGGAACACTCACCAGCCACATTGACACTGCAGGAGTTGACAGCCTCTCCCACCTTGTTAGTAGCCTTGCACAGGTAGTTGCCGGAGTCCTCAGCGTAGGTGTAGAGGACATCCAGGGCCACGTAGCCAAAATCATGGGTGGTGCGGAAGCGGTGACCTGCCAAGCACACATACAGTTCATGCACTCGATTTGGGGCAGCACTGAGGCTTTGTCACATGGGAAAAATTGGTAAAATGGGTACTGATGATGAGAAATGGGAATGCAAATATAAAAACAATGGTAGATATGTACATTTGCATAACTGTCCAACACTCTCTCTCTCTCTCTCTCTCTCTCTCTCTCTCTCTCTCTGCTGCCTGAGTTACACTGCACACAGGAAAATAGAGAAAATACACAAATAGCAGACATACTTGCTCTGTTTCCGATCCAAACACAGCTTCTTTAACACACACACACACACACACACATACCTGCTAAACCACACTATAATACCACCTTGATAATCTTCACCTATAATTTTCATAATCAACTAATCAGGTAGGCATGACTGGGAGGAAAGTATGAGGGACATGAAGTGACACCAACTTACCAGTCTTGATCTCCACGCCATTGACGAACCACTCCACCTTCATGTGCGGGTCATTGATGGGTTCCAGGCGGCACTCCAGGTGACAACGCTCGCCCTCCTTCAGGTTGTCCACGCTGCGGGAAGTATACGTATATGACTATCTACATATCTATCAGTTTACCAAGCTGGCAGTCCCGCACTCAATTCACTCATACAAAAGTAACAAAACTCGTAAATATTACCAATAAAACTCATGCGAAAATAATAAATACTCGCTAACGTAATCAGTAAAACCACTCACTCACTCAAAACTAACGAAACTCGCCAATATTACTAACAAAATCACACACACACACAAAAAAAAAGTAACAAAACTCACTAAAATGATCAGTAAAGCACACACAGTATTCGCATGTAACAAAACTCGCTAATATTACCAACAAAACCACATTAACGCACACCTTCACTCACTCACCTAAAAGGAATAACCTACTCAGAGATAGTGACTAACCTGATAAGAGGGGTGGTGAACACGGGCTTCTTGAACACCTCCTGCTTCACCTCCTGTGTCACGTCGCTCACCTGCTCCAGCTTTCGGATCTTGCTAAGGCGCTGCTCGTCCAGGGTGTCGAGCTGCATGCTATCAGTAGCTGTGAGGGCGACACCAGAACCCTTCAGTTTTCAAGACCCTTGCTGTTCATGGTTTGATTTTTCCATATTTCCTCTTCATCATCATCTTTTCTTCTATCCCTTCTCATACTCCTCTTCCTTCCCCATCTTTTTGTTCCACCTCTTCCTCTATCATTATTGCTTTTCGCTACTGCTGCATTCTAACAGCTAGTATTGATAAAATACTCTTCATTCGTAAGTCTTTCATATCCTTATCAATTTGTTATCTCTAAAAATAGTAATGATACTTTTCATATCCTTCAGTTATTAATATATCCTTATTAATTGTTATCTCCAATTCATCCCTTCTTTTCTTCTTTAACCTCCTCATGATTCTTGTATATTTTTTATCAGGTTGTGCATTCTTGTAGTAATATATCTAGCAATAATACATTATTTTTTTTTTATCATACAGACAAAGTACAACCTAGTTTATTTTCTCTTCTTTTCATTCAGTCTATACAACTCTCTCTCTCTCTCTCTCTCTCTCTCTCTCTCTCTCTCTCTCTCTCTCTCTCTGCCACCAATAGGCAATACCCTTAAAATACATATCGTATAACTGTATTCTTTACCATCTACTTTTGTTATTACTGTTATCAATACATACAACTTACCATTGTGTGTTAGTGAGATGCGTGCCACTCAGCCGTGAAGATAGGCGATGAAGAGGGGTTAGGGGCGGCGATGAGGGTTAGAGGATGATGAGACAGAGATGAAGGGATATAGATACATGTTGTACTGTAGGTAGTGTTATCTGATGCTTATTGGTTTTATTTTTTATCTTTCTGTTCTTCTTTATTGCAGTGATGTCTATATGTTTTTTGCCTCTATCTTTTTCTGTTTCTTCTTTTTCTATGGTATGTTTAATGATAGCATCTTCCATGTTTTTTTTTTTTTCTCTCGATTCTGTTTGTCTCATTTATTATTTTTGCTGTTAATTCCCCGAGCGGGGCGAGGGGCTTCTAATTTTGTTACCCCATATCTCTACAACCGACCGCTCTGGTTCTTAGAATTTACAATGATTTGGCCAGGACCACCTTTAGGTGTCTATCGCATATAAAAATTTCAGTCTCAGAAACATCTTAGGAATAACTTTTGACGGCGCATCTTTCTTGTTTTGACATTTCTCCGTCAGACCCACCGTTTTGCCGTATTTTGCATACATCGACTTCTTAAACGCGCAAAATTAATTATATACCATAACTCACTTCATATACTGGATAGCCAGTTTTGGTTGACACATCAGATTCATCAGTGACTGTAGAATCAATATGTATTGTAAAAACTTGACATAACAAAAAAGAAAATGGTATTACGAGTTAAACTGTGAAGATGTTAAAAACAAAAATATCTATAACGTTTTAGTTATGCTCGCTACTTTCAATAGTTAATCATTGAATGCTGAAATGTATTATTACATTACATAGGAAAAACTCTTGTGAACACGATAATGTGATCAGAATGCAGATAAAACTCCACATATTGAAAACACAGTCATTTATAACAACATGTCACTCGCCGCAACTATCACGGCGGTGTGACACAGCGTGGCGTGTGCGGGCGGTCTCCGTATGACCAGCAGGTCTAAGACACATCTCAAAATTAGAATCCCCTCCCCCCAAGTCGCTGGGGAAAGATCCTTTAAGTTGCTCCGCAGCTTGAAACACCTACTACCTGGTTTTCTTTATTATCATCTATTCACATTCTTATAAGACTAACTGATGTTTCACTAATACTGCACGTCTGGCTAATTTTAATGACATTTTCAATTCGCTCAAGAAACCTTAATTGTAACTTATCTTACTGAAAGTCCCACCTGCCATCATTTGTCATCCATGTACTTGTTTATTTGCAGGCAGCCTTATCCTTCATTATTATCACTTTGCTTCAATTTTTTTATTTTTTTATTAACTATTACCTCCTTTTGCAATTATTAGCTTTCTGATTCCCTGCTTTCCTCTCCCAGTCATTCTGTGTTCTTTGTTTTCTTTATAATCTCTAAAGCTTCCCATTGTTCTTTGAATCCTTGTACGCATCCTTATCCTCAGCTAATCCTCTTTCCCATTGTTCTTTGAATCCTTATACGCATCATTATCCTCAGCTATTTCTCTTTACAATCTCAAAAACATCCACAATGATCTTTACTTGAATGTAAATCCTTATCATCATTCTCATCCAATCAATTATGTAATATTCTCTATTTGAATCTAAATCCTTATGCTCATCCTCATCCAATCCTCTACACATCTCTGCATTCTCTAATACCACCTTAATATTCTATGCTTGAATTTAAATCTTCACTTTCATCCTTATCATCCTTAACATTTTATTAATTTCTTTCCAATATCCAAGTATTCTATGAAGTTCTTTATTTGAAATTTAGTTTTGTGGACATCCTGATTAATATTCATTCATCTACCCATCTTTTCCGTGACATATCTTGCTCATAATAAGGACTAAAGGAAGTCACACGTTTGGGAAAATTGCCGAGACCATCATAATAAAGGTCTGTGGCAGAGGTAGAGTACCGGGCGACCTCCTTTTCACTGAGAGGCGCTGATGCAGTGTCGGTTGGTCCTCCTTTACCTTATTAAAATCGTGTCACGTCATATTCTGGGAGACACCGGAGAGGGAGGTGGGAGGGGAAGAGGAGGAGGTGGTGCGGTCTTTCAATGGGTTAGTTCATGCGGTAAAGATAGAAATGAGTCATGGCGCTGTGCGTGTGTGTGTGTGCTTCCTCGTGTTCGTTTCAGTATTAACTATCTGCATTCCTTAATCAACGCATTGTGGTCGTATGTCTGGGTCTGTATATGGAAGAAAATTATGATATTCAAGTTATCAATCCTTATAGCTCCTCAGTTCTGTCCTATCGCTAGTGCCCGTCATCCTCTTATCTCGTCAGCCTCCCTCCTGTCTCCTTGCCACTCACACCTACGCGCCGCCATCCTTGCTACCAGTAAGAGCTGATTGCCATATATGGTTATACAAACTAACAATAACAAGGCTTCCTAGAGTGTCAGTTAAAACAACACGCACTTGTTCCGCATTACGTATCAGGATTCGCAAACGAAGGGAGAAAGGTTGTGTGATAAATATTCGCGCGATAATGTATGAACGCATTATGTCTGTACAGGGTCATGGTGAAATTCTCGGTTGCCAGAGTTTCAAGTGAATGTTATTTGGCACCTTGAAGTTTCTAAATCAGGAGACAATGTGAAAGGTTTTGAGTTAAGAGGCAGTGTTGAGCCATGCCGAGGCACTACCCGGCATCCATTATAGCTCCTCCACCTGCATCTTTCTCTCATGCCGCATGCCAAATTAGCCTCGTGAGTGTGGCGCAAGAAACCAGGCACGCGGGACTAATATAGGGCTAATGGCTTTCTGTACTAAAGGCTCAAGTGGGACGAGGATAGATGGGTTAACTTTAGACTTGGCTGCATCGACTGCTGTTTAACGGTCTCTCTCGTCAGGACTTTGGGTATGTTTACATGGCAGCCGTTCTCTTATCTCTCCCTCCCTCATTACGCTAGTCCCTCGCGCAGGCTATGAAGAGTTGGGTAGGTACGAATACTCCCATAAACGGTGGGCATAGGTACTGTCGGACGTGACTCACGCGGGTCGCTGGTATATTTAGCTCCACCAACACCTCGACCTTGCATCGCTTAGTGGCTCCTCCTACTCACACCCTCGCACCCAGACCACCCCCGTGCGCAATTCTTCCCCTCAGTCCCTCACACGCCGAGGTCGCGACAAGAGGGCACAGAAAGAGGCTCGTGCATCACCAGTCCTGCATTGAGTAAAACTTGCTTTACCCTTAGTCGATATCGCTTTTATTCACATCCTACTGGTCTAGAACGTGACTCAGTCCCCTGTACCGGTCATTTATGTGACTGATCAGTGATCATCCCTCTGTGGTATGGATGAAAACACGGGAGGTTGTTATGTCTTTATTTATAAGCCTCTTTCTCGCAAGACACTAAGCAATTTGGCATCAAACACAAAGCACAAACAAAATTCATATAATAACTAGGTGCTTTTTTAATGTTCAATTGTAACGGATATTTGAGCCTCGCTAAGAAACTGTGTAAAGAGGTATGTATATATATGTATATATACATATAAATTATAAGGGATATATATGGCTATAGATAGAAAGATAGATTTTGTGTGTGAAAGCGACTAATAGCGCGCAGTTAGCGTAGAGGCGTTGCGGGGCCCGGCGAGTGTCAACGATCGAGTAAGCGAGCCGTATTGATTGACAAAAGCGATCAAAACTGTTACCAGGTGTGTTAACACGAGAGCCTTGGATCAAGATAACATTTGGCGTGATTGTGATACTGAATCAAGGGGAGTGGGAGGTGGGAGAGATCGAGAACTATAATTAGGTGACTAGAGCACTTGGTACACTGAGTGGGTCCTTCCGGAGATAATTTCTGAACGGAAGTCGGTGGGATGAAAAGTGGACGTGTTTTCGGAACGCCGCGCGGCGATCACGTCTTGGCCAACTCGTGGAGTGGCAAGATCGATCGCCGTGACGCCAAAAACCACGTGCTCAGCCATTGCGTCTGTTCAGGTAATTATGTCCGGGAAAACATTATCATGGGCATCGGACAAAATATCTGACAGAATGCATCTTGAACTGATTACTGGCTGATGCAAATGATCAAATAATGTCCACACACCATCAAACTGAAGGGTATAACACACATGCTACAACGCCATTACTGCCAACACTACATAAAAAAAAAAAGTAACTAGGAGGAAAGGCAACACTCTACTCGTTTTCTACTGGCCGTGTGCAGCCAACTAAATCAAAATACGATAAAATAACAACATGCAACAAGTCTGTTAACAACTGGCAGATGATTGAGAGGACGCAAACATTAGTGGGCATCACTCACCTCAGGAGGCATTAGTTGAGGGAGGCAATGTATCCTTAACAATATTAGTATATAAACACAAACTCGCACACACAGAGCACAGCCATGATAGTTTGCCTCCTGCTAAGCCAACAGTGTCAGTGTAAGCAAGCTGGTGGTGTTTTGTGACTATCTAATTCAGGTGCTAATATATGTAACCAAAAATATAATAATAATAAGTTGTCAGGTTTCAAAGTCTGAAAAACTATCTCTGCTTACATTGTAAAAGTGTCAGTGAGTAACTTTATGTCGAACTTGTCGGCTGAACAGTTCAAAATACTGTATAACAAAGCACATCCAGTAAAAATACTCTTCCATCAAAAATATGTGATGTAGTACTGAAAATATGAACTTCAAAAATTCGGGAGCATTACTTTAAACTGTAAGTGCAAAGGGAAAGGTGTGGGCAAGGTGGAGGGAATAGTGTATGTGGAAATGTGTCACAAATTCACTAATCTAGATGTCTTGCCAGATCAAGATTAGTGTCGGATGGTCCCGTCTTTGTCGGTAAAATTTTCAGTTCACATCTTTAGTGTGTGGAAGGGTGTATGCTTGTGTGTTAGGGCCAGAGTGAGGAGGAGGAGGAAGACATAAGAAGGGGACAGTTCAATTGTAAGGGGTGTGCCTGGGAAGGCGGACGATGGGAGCATTCCCAGTGTAGACGAAGCAGCCGTGAACACGCCGGGCCATCTCCAGCTTACCCTCCACCCCGATGTTGCATGAGGTGACTGCCTGGCCAGCTACATTGGTGGCCTTGCACATATAAGTTCCAGAGTCTTCAGGGTAGGCATACAGGATGTCCAAGGCGACGAAGCCAAAGTCGTAGGTTGTGCGGAAACGATGGCCTGAAGGGGAGAGAATTGAGTCACAAGAGGCATTATTCTGCTGTATTTACTCTGATTAAATGCAAACTTACAAGCCCAGCTGAGGACTATCATATTATTAATAAAGGATAAGTAGGGATCTCAATATGTAATTACTACTAATACACACAGACACACAACTCATTCTTACCAGTATGGCCACAGAAAAGATGCTTACCTGATGGAATTGGTTGTCCATTGAAGAACCATTCAACCTTCATTGTTGGGTCATTGACAGGGGTGAGAGTGGCCTCCAAGTGAACTGACTGGCCTTCAATCAGCCTCTCCTGGTTCTTCAGGGCACGTCCAAAGTTGGGTTTCTCAATCATTGGGACATCCTCAGGGCGTTTGCTTGGTGCCTTCTGCTCCAGGCGGCTGATCTGTGCCATGGCCTCGGGATGCTGGGTCTCCACAATGAAATCACTCTTGGCTGAAAAACAGAGATTGGGTTCATGTTAAATTTGTTCCAGATCTGCTCTTTCTCACTTCCTTAGCACTGTCTCCAAAATTAATACTAGGATAAGAATGATAAGCTTCTTCTTTGGATTTACCATCCTTCTGAACAGAAGATAATCAATTTATGCACTATAAAAACTGTCAAAGTCTTATACACGTTTGAGCATTTCATAAAATCTGGAAAATTCCTGGAACTCACATTTGACACCAATTGTCAGAGTGGAAGTGGCAGTGCCAACACGATTGGTGGCACGGCACTCATAAGTGCCAGAGTCCTCAGCCACGGCCTGCAGGATGTCCAGGGCACAGAAGCCAAAGTCGTACATTGTCCTGAGAGAAATCATGTGGAGTGTTAATAAATGGCTGCAGAAAGAAACTTTATCCACAGAGATTATCCAGTTGAAGCTACCTTTTATGTCATGTTAGTATATTGTATGCTCTATCAAGCTGCAATAATTACATAATTTTAAGATTTTTGATGACATACCTGAATCTGTGGCCAATCTGGAGAGCTTGGCCATTGTGGAACCACTCCACCTTCATGGTGGGGTCAGGGTATGGCTCCAGGCGAGACTCCATGTGGGCACTCTGGCCCTCCCACAGCTGTGTCAGTCCAGACAGCTCTACAACAAACCTGAAAAGAAATTAATTTCATGCAAAAACATAAACATGCACACAGGAGAAAAAAATATTCCATTGGAACATTCACATAATCAAAAATATCTGACAAAAAAATCAAAATTTCAAAACTAAGAAAATAGGTAACATGTCTGCCCTGCCTGAGTGTTATGAAGTTGTATGTAAGAAAGGGAAGTGTAACTTACTTGGGTGCCTGAGTGATGACAGTCTCTTCTGTAGCAGACCTGGTGTGGCGAGAGGCATCTTCCAGATAACGGATCTTCTCCAGAGCCTCAGTGTGTTGAGATTCCAACAGGAGAGATTCCTTGGCTGCAGTGCAAATATAAATATTTTCGAGTTAACCTATGTACCTGCTCAAGTTACTTGAATACTAAAAATGTATAAAACATCTATGCTAATGGACACATACATATCTCAACAATGACAGTTGCAACATATGCTACAAGATACTCACAGGTGACAACCAGTGTGGCTGAAGTGACAGCCTGGCCCAGCTTGTTGGTGGCACGGCAGGTGTAGGTGCCAGTGTCCTCGGGCTTCACATACTTCATGTCCAGAGCAACATAGCCAAAGTCATGCATGGTGGAGATACGATTAGCATGCTGAATGGGAATATTGTTCTTGAACCATTCCACCTTGAGGTCAGGATCACCGACAGGGATAAGACGTGCCTCAAAGTGAAGAGGAGCATTCTCCATGAGCTTCTGGTCCCTCATGGGTGAGGTGAAGACTGGGGCCTGGCTGGTGGTCTCCTCAGTGGTCACAGTGCGGTGAGTGCGGGACTCCAGGCGTGAGATCTTGTCCATGGCCTCCTGGTTCATGGTTTCTCCAATGATAGCATCCTTGGTGTGGCATGTGAGGGTAGCAGAAGTCACAGCCTGGCCATTAACATTGGTGGCACGACACTGGTAGGTGCCAGAGTCCTCAGCATAGGCATACATGATGTCCAAAGCCACAAAGCCAAAGTCATTGTACTCTGTGAAACGAGAGCCACTCTTCACAGGCACACCATTGCGGAGCCACTCAACCTTCATGGTTGGATCAGAGGTGGGGATGAGACGAGCCTCAAAGTGAGCTCGCTGTCCCTCAAGGATTTCAAGATTCTTGACAGAGGTGGTGAAGACGGGAGCCTGGGAGGTAGTCTCCTCCACAACCTCAGTGCGAGAGTAGCGGTTGCGATCCTCCAGCATCTGAAGCTGTTGCATGCTGAGAGTCTCACTCTGAGACTCCAGAACAACACCAGAGGAACCTATGGCAAGCAGGAAATAAGAATTAGTCTTTCATTCTTAGTGTGATTTTTGTAGTTGGTGTTCATGATATTCATTGATGTGGTTCTCTAATATCCTGACTGTGGGTCTGTTCTGCCATGCAAAGTACATTATGGTTTTGTTAGTTCTATATTTTATAGAGCATTCTAGGAGTTTTGTTTAAGATAATGATATTATTGAATATCAGTTTAGATAAAGCTTATAAATGTGGTGTTAATTTAGATAAAACTTATCTGTAAATATATTGTGTTAATCTAGAAGAGGCTAATATATATGTATATATATGCTGTATTAATTCAGATTAAGATCATAAATGTTCTTTCTTTTTCTTACATGTAAAGGAGACTGGCAAAGGGCTACAAAAAGTTTAAAAAGCCCATCTCAGTGGAGCTTCCAAAAAGTAAGTAAAAAATGTGAGTAGAAAATGTGTTGTGTTAACTTTTAATTCCACAATCCAGCGAATGATACCTTATACCCATCCGATTATTCCATTAAAAAAAAATCAAGGTTCTTCTGAAATTGGAAAGCAAAAGAGGTGAAAGATTGCTAGTCTATAAACATGCAGATATGCGTTGGTGAAAAGAGCATCAGTTTAGCGCTGGCATCCAGATGAGAGAAAAATTGCTACTCACTGATCACTTTCAGGTTGGCTGTGAGCTCATCTTTGCCCATAAGATTTGTGGCAACGCAAGTGTACACACCAGAGTCCTCTTCAATAAGATCATTGATATCAAGAGCAACATAGCCAAAGTCATGAATCAGACGGAACCTTGAGCCCATCTGGATTGGCTGTCCGTCCTTGTACCAGTCGACACGCAGGTTGGGGTCAGTGATGGGCTCGAGCTTGGCCTCGAAGTGGGCATGGTTCCGTTCCTTCTGAACTACATCCTTGAGCTTTGTCAGAAATTTGGGTTTGATCTTGACAGAGACTTCTTCCATTGTTTCGCGTCTCTGGTATCGTGAACTGTCATCAAGGTACTGAAGTTTCTGCAAGCTCTCAGGGTGTTCTGAGTCGAACACGAGATCCTTCTTGGCTACAGAGAGAGGTGGTAAGGTAAGGTTAGGGTAGGGCAGGACATGGTTCTCATAACACCTACAATGGGCTACAAATGGACAGGGACGCTAGAGTGGGATGGAGAAAGGTCAACAGGGCATGGGTCGATGCTACTGCAACCATTTATTACTGAGGAAGGATCTGGGTTGGGGTCCTGGTCATAGCTACACAATGAATTACCTTATTCCAGGATAGGTCAAACATATTGTTTACAATAGGGTTGTTCAGTACTATATATAGGAGTAAACACACAAAAAAAACTCACCATGTACATATACAGAATAGAAAAAAATCACCACAGTCTTCCACTGAAATCTGCATAACATGCAAGAATATTCATGTGACACAACTTACCAGTGACTTTGACCGAAGCTGAGGTGACAGCCTGACCGAGACTGTTGGTGGCCCTGCAGGTGTAGATGCCAGAGTCCACGGGGTACACACTCAATAGGTCAAGGGCCACGTAGTCGAAGTCGTAAGCTGGCTTGAAGCGGTGGCCAACCTTGAGAGGAGAGTCATTGAAGAACCACTCAACTCTCATGGAGGAGTCCCCAATGGGCTGCAGGCGGGCCTCCAAGTGAATGTTAGTGCCCTCAACAGTCTCGATGTTCTTCAGTGACTTGACAAAGTTCGGTGCTGTCTTGATCTCTGTCTGCTCCTCGGTGGTGCGGTGATAGCGGGAGGCATCCTCCAGGTAGTGGATCTGCTCCATGGCGCCATCATGCATGGTGTCAGTCTGGATGTCACCTGTGCCCTCCACACGCACACAGGCCGAGGTGTGGGCACTGCCGAGATAGTTTTCAGCACGGCAGGTGTACTCACCAGAGTCGGTGGTGTACACTCCCAGGATGTCAAGAGCAACAAAGCCAAAGTCAAAGTAGGTTTTGAAGCGAGAGCCGATGGTGATAGGCTTGCCATTGCAGAACCATTCCACCTTCATGGTTGGGTCATTCATGGGCTCCAGACGAGCTTCCAGGTGGACATTCTTTCCCTCAGGCATGGGCTTGGGGTCCTGCAGTGGCACAACAAACTCAGGTTTGGATTTGGTTAGTTCCTCAATATCATAATGAGGCTCCTGGTGGCGGCGCTCCAGGGCAGCTGTCTGCTTGAGTGAGACCTCATGCATGGTGCTGGTGTCAATGCCGGCACGAGCTGTGGGAAGGTAAAAAGTCAGTCATGTTATATTAGAATTTATGTATATTTTCATTTGTAAGGCAAAGACAAACAAGAAAAAAGAAATAAAGGGCAATGTATGTAATGACTTACTCTCCACCTCCATGACAGCACTACTCTGAGCCTGGCCCAGAGCATTGCGGGCCACCACGGTGTACTGGCCAGCATCAGACTGGCGGATGTCAGAGATATCCAGAGACACGTAGCCAAAGTCATGGTAAGTCTTGATGCGAGAAGCAGACATGATGGCTTGCCCATTGAAGTACCACTCAACTGTCAAATTGGGGTCACCCTGTGGCTCAAGGCGAGTCTCAAAGTGAGCCTTCTGACCCTCAACAATCTTGTTTGTTCCCTTCAGAGGACCCAGGAACTTGGGTGGCATGGAGATAGTGGTCTCCTCTGTCTCAGTCCTCTTGTGACGTGAAGCATCCTCCAAGTACTGCATCTTGGCCATGGTTTCTCCATACTGAGATTCTTCTTGTTCTGCCTTAGAGATGACAGTGAGCTTGCAGTCAACGCGGGCCTCTCCCTTGGCATTGTAGGCACGGCATGTATAGGTGCCAGCATCCTTCATGATCAGAGCCTTCACAGTCAAGGCAACATAGCCGAAGTTGAAGAAAGAGGTGATGCGGGAGCCTGTTGACAGAGAAGTGGATGAGGGAATTGACAAATGTTAAATTGACATTAATATTATTAAAATCTGTCTTCACAGTCACACGAAATGTATGAGAGATTGTAAGTGAATATGAGATACTCACTGGCTTCCATTGGGCGACCATCCTTGAGCCACTCAACCTTGAGAGTGGGATCACCAATGGGTTCCAGGCGGGCTTCAAAGTGGGCAAAGCCATTTTCTTTGGCAATGATATCCTTTAGGTTTGTCTTGAACACAGGAGCAGTTATGGCTTCATCCATTTCTGCTTTGGTCTTGGCCAACATTTGTTGTCTGAAAGTGAAACAACACTTAACATTCAGAGATTCAACAATCAGACACACTCCACTATTCCCATGTGTCAGAAAATGAGCAATCATGATGCTTTGTGCAGTAACCTCCATCACCACAGCCTCACCTGTAGGCCTCCATCTCCTCCACACTCTTGATGTGCTGTGCCTGCTCAGGGATGCCCAGGTCACCAGTCACGGTTGACATTGCTATAAGAGCAAGACAAAGGTTATCATGTATTTGGGGGACTGTAGTATGATTCAATGCTCACATAATCATTCTACTCTAAGAACACTAAGACATCTGATTCATATGTTATTTTCTGATTATAAAGCTTTAACTGTATCCCAAAATGACTTGTAACAAAAAAGTCCTACTGCAAAATTATATACTCCTGGCTATTCTGATTTCTTGGTATATATATATGAATATGAATACACAATGATAAAGTTTCTAAAGACCATACAAGCTGACAAAACACCATACAGTAATTCCATGCTCACAGATAACTCTAATGGTGGCCTGGCAGGAGCACTCCCCGGCCTTGTTGATGGCACGCACAGTGTAGGTGCCACTGTCCTCCTCACGCAGCTGCATGATGTTGAGTGCCACATACCCAAAGTTGTAGATCACATTGATTCGGGAGCCTAAGGGATAGAAAAATGTTTTATGAGTTTATGATGAATCCAAACACCTGTAGAACTAAATGCAATGCAATGAACATATCAATGTACGCATGTCCTCAGTTATGTAGTCACTCACTTGCAGTGATACTCTTGCCATCCTTGTACCACTCAATGCGCATGAACGGGTCACTCAGGGGCTGGACCTGGGCCTCGAAGTGGGCATACTTGCCCTCCAGGACTTCCCCAAGGTTAGTGAGGGGCTTGATGAAGGTGGGCTTGACATGGGAGGATTCATCCATGGAGATGGTACGCTGGAAGCGTGACTGGTCCTCCAGGTAGCCAATCTGCTCCAATGCCTCAGGATGCTGTGTTTGCCTCTCAATAAGAGGCCGGTCTGTGGGTACAACACAAAGGCCTCAGCAGGCAATTTCTCCCCTTGGCAAAACAAATACTTCATGACACATTAAAATGTGCACAATAAGTTTCATAGAAAATATGTTTAAAGATAATAATATGCTAAAAAGCCTGACCAAGAAGAAAGAATGAGTTCCCCAATGACCCACCAGTGATCCTAAGGTTGGCGGACGTCTCATCTTGTCCCTTGACGTTGGTGGCACGACAGGTGTACACACCAGCATCAGCAGTAATCACATTAAGGAGATCCAGAGCCACAAAGCCAAAACGCCATGTGACAGTGGCTCGGGAACCTGCACAAAATGTATCACGTGAGTGTTTCCTTAATTTAATGAACCCGGTCATATTTCTGAGAAAAATTTTGGAATATATCAGTCAACTTCCTTTAATGAAATAGTTTTAGTTTCTAAATGAAAGAAGTGCAAAGTAAACTCACTTGCTGCAAGAGGTTTTCCATTGTGGAACCACTCAATGTTCATTGTGGCATCACCAATGGGGATCACTTTAGCTTCGAAATGGGCTCGTGTGCCCTCGACGATATCGATATCCCTCAGGGGATGAGTAAACTTGGGGTGCTTGGGTTCGGGTTCCTCAGGAGCCTTGGGCACATGGTGTGCGCGCTCCACAGGGCGCAGAATGATCACCTCGGGCTCAGGCTCTGGCCTGCAACAGAGCAACACCATGACATATCTGTGGCATTACGAGGCATTGTGTAGGCAGGTGCCATTTATGGAAACAAATGATTAATGTATAGAAATGAATGACAGTACAGTTACTTACTCAGGTTCAATGAGTTTGCCTTGTTTAGGGAAGTGAGGGCGATAGGGGGCAGCTGGGGCAGGGGGCTTGGGCAGCTGTACGTGGAGGCGGGCACGGGTGGCAGTGGAGCCGGCAGTGTTCTGGGCATTGCACTGGTACCACCCGGCATCAGCTGCCCCGGCACTCAGCACCTGCAGGCATGAGGCGCCGTTCTGGTCGTACTGAATCTGAAATGGCAAAAATTACATGTTTATTACCAGATCTGAAAGTTTACTCACCACAATGCTAGTATTTCAAAAAAAGCTATGACACTGCTACTATACTCTCTTCTCTAAGAGCTCTTAATTATTCTCCTGTGTATTAGCCTTATCTATTCTCAACATGTGTCTAAAATCTATACCTCACACATTACTTTTAATCCATTTTCCAATTCTTCATTTTTTGCTCATCATATAATTTTGTTACTATACTCATGCACTCTTTTTTTACACTTCCTGCCACTCTTAAATATAGTTAATGAGAATTATTCCAACTTGCCATAACATTATCAGTGTTTTGAATTGTGACGCCATCCTTCTGCCATGAAAGGAGGGGCGTGGGGGTGCCAACAGCACGGCACTGGAGAACAACAGTCTCTCCCTCAGACACGCTGGTTTGCTGGAAGCGCTCCACAAACTTGGGTGCAACCATCTGTTGTGTCTCCAGCACACTGAGCTGACACTGGGAGGACAACACTTGGTTAGGCAGTTTCTTAAACACACCACTCTTAAATAATTAATTGTATACTCAAATCTGTTCCTGGAGATCAAATAATTTATTTTTGCAAGTTAACAAACTTATCCCAAAATGCTAGATATGAATTCCTTTCAAATGATTCCTTATAAGTCCAATGCAACTGCACCTGTGGTTCATTCTTTTTTCTGATCATGCCAAGGCTCACCTGGTAAGTTGCCTCGCCAGACTTGTTACGGGCAACACAGGAAATGGTGCCAGCGTCACTGAGTGCAGCACGCTGGATCATAAGGGAGTGGTAACCTGCCTCATTGACCAGAACCTTGTGTGTGGCATCGTCCACCACTTGGCGTCCATTGATGTACCATGTTACCTGCACCAGGAAGGCATCAGCTTGTTACAAAAGCAAAGGAATTATCATTTATTTACAGTTTCCTTGAAAAGGAAGTCATAGGAAAGTACTTTGAGGTGATAGAGCCCTGAATACCAGTACTCCACCATGACAAGAGCTAATAATTACTTACCACTTCCTTCTCAAGAAACATATACACTCAACACTGTCATATAAGCTATAAAATGACAAGCCTAGGCCTTACATTTTCAGGTGACATTCTTTCACCCAGACACCTGGATAACACAGGCAGAGCAAGGAGGAGTGGCTCACCTCAGGATAGGGGCGGCCGGTGGCACGGGCCTCAAAGCGCACCAACTTGCCCTCCTGCACCTGGGCGTCAGCTGGCCCGCGCACAAACTTGGGCTCCAGATTCTTGCTGCTGTCATCACCGGTGTCATCTGCCGCCAGAGGGGGAACCTGCTGCTGTTCCCTGTAGGAGTGGTGAGGAAGACACCATTACAGACTCACCTCCAAACACCACCTCATCCAAAAATATCTTACAGAATCATGCTCCCTCCAAAATATATTTCTCATTTATTAAACACATCACTTCATGATATGGATAACATTATGAACTCTGAGTGACATAAGGAATGCAACAAGTCTTACATCCTCTCAGGGCGGATGATCTCACGTTGGGGGGAGTCCATGACCACCTCTCCACGGGGCACCACGGCAAGCTGGGCCGAGGTGACAGTGCAGCCAGAATTGTTTTCAGCCAACATTGTGTAGTAGCCATTGTCAGATGCATTCACCTGTTTGACCACGAGCGTGACCTGGCCAGCAGACTGCGTCATTAGGTATTTGTCACTTTGCTGAAGACGCACTCCATCCTTGAACCAGACAGCCTGTGGGAGACATGAGGCATTCAGACAAGAGACAAAGGAAGACTATATTGTTTCTGTATGCATCAGGCTGGCATCTGCATAGAACATAATGATATGTTTCATAGTGAACATAAAGTGTTTAGCTTTAAAGACAGAGCTGAGTAAATGGCAACACCAGCACACAAGACTATCAGGTGTATGTGTCCTGGCCATCCCTGTCACAGCAAGGAGACACTTACCCTGGGGGTAGGATAGCCATTGACTTTGACAGTGAAGGTAGCATTGCCTCCATCTGTGACCTTAGTGGAGCGAGGCTTCTGGAGGAGTTGTGGGGCCTGGGGTGGACCCTGGATGGCCCCCTCTTCCTCCACCACCTCGCCTGCCATGCGGACGGTGAGGGTTCGCCGGAATTCAACCTCATGCAACAGGCGATACTCAAAGGTGTCCACTCGGAAAGACTGCATCAGTCCATTTTGCATCGACAACATCTGTTGCTGCTGCTGCTGAGAAATTTGTTGCGACACTTGTTGTTGCTGCAAAAAGGACTTCTGCATGGTCTGTTGCTGCTGCTGTTGTTGACGCTGCTGCTGCATCATTAAGGCCGCTGCAAGAGACAAATGTATAAACTAGATTTTTTAACACTGAAAGAGAATTACATATCAACAACACCATCAAATAGATGCACAGCATACCTCGTAAGGGGGCTCTTTTGGAAGGCTGGAAAAGGGAAGGTTGGGTGAGGCAAGGCTTAGGGATTCACCAGGGATAGAAGGGGTAGGGAGGTGCAGGGATTACCTACCTTCCGGCTGAATGTACACAGTGCAGATGGCCTCTCCATACTGGTTGGCTGCTGTGCAGGTGTACTCTCCCTCGTCACCAGGACCGATGGCAGTGATCAGAAGTGTCACTGCACCTGTCGCTTCGTCATGGGTCACCTGTGGACGAATACATCATTAGAGATACATCAAGCATCTCTCTCTCTCTCTCTCTCTCTCTCTCTCTCTCTCTCTCTCTCTCTCTCTCTCTCTCAGTGGGCCTTATTTTTTCTCTCAACGGGCTTTTTTTTCACTCTGTTGCTCTTGGCCAATGCCCTTTCACATAACAAAGACTTGGTAGAGTGAGTGCAGCAAGTGTTCACAGCATTAAGAACACAAGAACAAAGAAAATTAAGGAAACTACGAGATGCCATTAAACTTACACATGACAATCCCTTTATAACAACCCTTTGGATTAGAAAGCGCTGCTTTACCTGGTATTTGGAGCCATAGACGAGTTTCGCCCCTTTGCGGGTCCAGGAAACTGTTGGTTTGGGGTTGCCAGTGATTCTCCCTTCGAAGAGGGCATCGCCACCCTGGGCAAACCGGGCATTCTGGAAGATCTGCGCGAACACGGGTGGTGACGCACCTGGCGGGAGGCCCATGCTGCGGAAGGAATCGTGGCATTAGGGGCCTGGATTAACCATATATAGGTGTTTGCTCTCACTGTCATAAGAAGTGACTTTATATACATAATGTGAAGTTAATAAAGATGTGGGATTACCACATGAAGACAGTAGGTCAGCTATTTGAATTTTTTTTTTTTTTTTTGTGAGTGTGTGTGTGCGCTTCATCTAAAAAAATTAACTAACACACACACATGTATATATTCCACTGATTCACAAGATAAATACATAGTGACAGCATATTTTTTATATCTTCAATAATGCATCATATTCAAGCAAATTTGTATCATGATAGAAATGAGTGTACAGTCTATACCCACACCCACACACTACCGCCACCACCACCACCACCATTATCATCGTTATCACCAGCCTCTGTGATTCCAGGCAGGACAAAACCTTCCTCTAACAGATACTCTTCTTTTTATTCTATAGGAGAGACAATTAGCGGACTTTTTTTTTCCGGGTCTATATTTTTGCCTTCGTCTTCTTCCCCTGTGCATAAAAAGTTAATGTAGGTCTTGCCTCAATTTAAGCCTCATAATTCAGAGTTTAAGCTGCGTGCTACCTCCACCACGTGACAAAGAACATCTGAATACATGAGAGCAGCCAAGTGAGTGAGTATCTTACGAATAAGTGGATAATAGATGAGAGGAAGAGAGAAGGTGACACAAATGAGTGGAAGACAATAACGAGAGGGAAAGATGAACAAATGGACAGTAAACATGGAAGTACAACAGACAGGTGACAGGAGGATAATCAGGTAGACAGTGTGTGGATAAGAGGACAATAATAGATATATGTCCAAATGAAAATAAGAAAGATGAAATAATGAGGGGCATGAAGACATATAGACATGAAGACATATAGACAGAAGAGACCAGTCGATATATCCAAGCAAAATAAGACAATGAAGGGATGAAATAATGAGAAACATGAAAAGAAGAGGAAATAAAGCACAAATATTTTAAGACAGGCAAGGAGACAGACAAAAAAAGGAGACAAATCCATACATCAAAGTGAAAATAAGAAGGATGAGGAGGAAGCTAGATCACTTAGAAGAGAGAAAGTAAAACGTAAATATTTCCAGACAGACGGACAGAAAACGAGGTGCAAGGGGTGGACATGTCATGATAGGCAGGCGTGCAGCGAGGCAGGCGTGGGTGTGAGACGAGACCTTCCGGCGCCTCAACGCACCTGGGACTGCCACAGTGCCAACATGGGGGCGTCTGTGGCACCCGAGGCATCACCACCACCACCACCACCACAAATAGTAAGAGGAAGATCAACAACGAAAGTGATGACAAACTTGCATGTGCCTTCCTTCCTTCTGCGTCTCTCTCTCTCTCTCTCTCTCTCTCTCTCTCTCTCTCTCTCTCTCTCTCTCTGGCACTGGTAATCTCAGCTATCTGGGTTTTCCTCACCGTTCCCTTCTCCTTTCCTCCCCTTCCCTTTTCCCCTTCTCCCTTCACTTCACCTGTTCCCCCATTTCACCTCCAGCTGTGCCCCCTCAAACATAGCTCACCTGTCCCTCACCTGCCCCTCTCTTTAGCCTTGCCAGGTATATCATCTTAATAAAGAGTGTAACACCTTCGTAATTTATAAGGTGAGGTGGGCAGGTACGATAGGTGTGTGTGTGTGTGTGTGTGTGTGTGTGTGTGTGTGTGTGTGTGTGTGTGTGTGTGTGTGTGTGTGTGTGTGTGTGTGTGTGTGTGTGTTTGTATCCAAACCTCTCTCTCTCTCTCTCTCTCTCTCTCTCTCTCTCTCTCTCTCTCTCTCTCTCTCTCTCTCTCTCTCTCTCTCTCTCTCTCTCTCTCATCAACTTGGCGACGACGAAGTTACGGAAATAATTCAACGTAGAAGACGTGGGCAGGTGGGAATGCCTGCTTGTGGAAGAGGGGAGAGGGAGAGGGAGAGGGAGGGGAGAGGGAAGAGGCCCATGGCTGAAAAGGGGGAAGTGGGAGGGATTGGATGAGGGATTAGGAAATGGAAGATGCAGAGAGAGAGAGAGAGAGAGAGAGAGAGAGAGAGAGAGAGAGAGAGAGAGAGAGAGAGAGAGAGAGAGAGAGAGAGAGAGAGAGAGAGAGAGAGAGAGAGAGAGGCATGCTTGTGATGTAATCCGTGGTATGATGACATGAGGATGACATGATAAGCAGAGGAGTAAGGTATGAGATGAAAATATGAGACGCTTCCTTTCTTTCATTTTCCTCTCCTTTTCTTACTCCTTTGGCCTTTTTCACCTTCATTTCTCTTTCTTTCCCTTTTTTCTCACTCCTTTTCACTTTTCCCTTTTCCTTTCCCTTCCTTTTCCCTACTTTTCTCGTTCATTATTTTACTCCTTTACCTATTTCACCTTAATTAATCTTCTTTCTTTCCCCTTTTCCCTTTTCCTTTTCCCTTCCTTTACCTTGTCCTTTTCCTCTCCTTTTTCTTAAGCCTTTATCCTTTTACACCCTCATTTCTCTTCCTTCTTCCCCATTCTCCTCATTCTTTTTCCCCTTTCTTTGTCCCTTTTCTCAAACTTTAGTCTTTTTCACTTCCCTTTCTTTTCCTTCTTTTTTTCCAACTCCTATTATCTTTTTTTCCTACTTTGGTTCCTGTTCTTCCTCTCCTCTTCACTCCTTTACCCTTTTTCATTTCCCTTTCTCTTCCTTCCTCTTTTCCCTCACTCCTTTGCTTTTTTTAACTTCCATTTATCTCCCTTTATCTCATTTTCTTCACTTATTTATCTCCTTTTTCTCCTTCCCTTCCTCTTCCTCTTCTTTCTCCTTTTCCTCACTTCCTCTGCCTTTTTTTATTTTCTTCCCTTCTCCTTTTCCTTTTCGCCATTTCCTTCCCTTTCTCTTCTTCCTCCTTTTCGCCATTTCCTTCTCAGCTCCCCTTCTCTTTCCCTCCCTTCAGTCACCCAACATTTCCTCCCAGTTCTCTCACTTCCCTCCCTCCCTCCCTCTCCATCCTTCTTAATTAATGGTAATGAAAAAGAAAAAAAAAGTGAATCAGAATAGAAGAACATGGGGGAAGGGAAGCATGACTTTGCCTGCAGTGGTGGCGGTGATGGTGGTGGTGGGTGGTGATGGTTGTAGGTGGGTGGGCAGCCCTCTCCGCCCACTCTTTTGGCTCAGCATCGAGGTGAAGAGTGAGGTTTAGCACATTATTGCCCCCCCCCCCCCGCCCGACTCATATATGGCGCAGAGTAACCAGTAGGGCGAAGGCAACGAGGAAACACAAAGGAAGATAAGGAAGAAACAGTCACTCGGGAGGACATGGGAACATAAGGGAAGCTGCAAGAAGCCATCAGTCATACATGTGGTTGTCCATGTATGCAGATCTGTTAGCCTGTACGAGTCTGTGAGGAGAAGGGGAGGAGAAGAAGAGGAAGAAAGGAATGCCTGAGGAAGGATAAAACATAGAAAAGATAAGATGGGAACTGAATGAAAAGGAAAAGATATAAGAAGGGGAAAAGGAAGAAATTACATAAAAAAAGAAGGGAAGATGTAATGGAAAGATTAAGAAAAAAATAGGAAACGAATGGAAGAGATGAGGGGAGACTCAGAGAGAGAGAGAGAGAGAGAGAGAGAGAGAGAGAGAGAGAGAGAGAGAGAGAGAGAGAGAGAGAGAGAGAGAGAGAGAGAGAGAGAGATGAAAAAGGGGACATTAGAAGACAGATAGGGGACGGATGGTATGAAAAAAAATGAAGAAAAGAGAGAGAGAGAGAGAGAGAGAGAGAGAGAGAGAGAGAGAGAGAGAGAGAGAGAGAGAGAGAGAGAGAGAGAGAGAGAGAGAGAGAGAAGATAAAAAAAAACAACTAAAAGGAGAGTCGAGTCATATTTGAGTCACCTTTACCTCTCTCTCTCTCTCTCTCTCTCTCTCTCTCTCTCTCTCTCTCTCTCTCTCTCTGCGACGTAAGGGGTAAAAATAAGAGATACAGAGGCAGCCTGAGTCTCCCCCGCGCCCCCAAAGACTGTTCTATAATTACTCTCCAGTGTAGTCCCCCATCCAAGCCAGCACCCCCCAGGCTTTTTTGCCGGGCGCTAAGGGGGGCTGGGTGCTGTGGGAAGGCATGGGGGAACTGCGGAGGAGAAGGAAAGGGGAGAAAAGGTGTAGAGAGGAGGGAAGAGTGGAGAAAAGGTGCAGAGGGGAGGGTGAGGTGGTGAAGAAGGTACACAGAAGAGGGAGAGAGGGGAATGGGGTGTAAAGAGGAGGGAGAGGGGATGGAGTTGTTGCAGAGAGGTGTAGAAGAAAAGGTAGAGAGAGTTAATGCAACTACGAGAGGAGAGAACGGGAGGAAAGGAGAGGAAAGCTGGAGGAGAGAAAATGAGGGGAAGGGAAAAAATAGACGAAAAAAAAAACGTGGATAGGAGAAAAGAAAATAAGGCTAGAAGAGGAGGAAAGTTGCTGAAGGGGAGGAAAGGAGAAAAAGAAGAATGAGAGGGAGGAAAGTACGAGAAATATGTGGAGCAGATAAGGAAATTCTCTTCACTTTCTAAGGACAGAGAAAGGAGGAAAAATTATGGAAGATTCTGAGGAAGGAAATATTAAAAAAATAAAGGATGGGAGAGGAGGCGGAAAGGAGAAAACAAGAGAAGTAGAAGGAAAAGAAAGGAGGTGAATTGAAGATGGAAGAGGGGAAAGGAGAGGAGAGAAGGTAAAGAAAGAGAAAGAAAAGACACAGAAAACGGAAAGAAAAAGAGATTGAAAAAAGAAAGATGAAAAATGACAGAAAATATGAAAGGAAAGAAGAAAAGAGTAAAAAAATGTGGAGCCAAAAGTGAAAGAGGAAAAGAAGAAGAAAAGAAAAGGAAGAAGCGAATAAGATAGAAACTTTAGGGAAAGAAGAGATGTGTTGCAAATGAAAGAAGTAAGAGAGGACAGAGGGGAGAGAGAGAGAGAGAGAGAAGAGACAGGAAATGAGAGAGATACCTGCAACAGAGGGGAGGATGTGGAATGTTGAGAGGAAGTACAAAGAGAGGAAGAGGGAGGGAATGAGGGAGGGAGTAAGGGAGGAGAGCACGTGGTGAGTGTATTGATAGGAAGAGGAAAGGGAGAGGGGAGGGGAGAGGAAAGGAAAGAAGAGGCAAGGTGTAACAAGGATAAGTGGAGACGAAGGATATTTATGAATGAGGGAGTGGAAGGAAAATATGAGGAAGATAGATATGGAAGGAGAGAAGATACGAGGGAATAAACAAAAATACACAAAAGAATACAAAGGAATAACAAATAAAAACGCATAGGGGATTATAGAAACGAATGCAGTATTATAGAAAAAGGAGTGGTGGGTGGGGAGGAGCCTTCTGCTGTACTGCCCTGTCTCTACCTTTTAGCTAGTTAGAAGCAGTTTCCAGACGCCCTAGCAAGGATCTAAAGGTATGTTGTTGTTTGACTTTCTTTTGTATTCTTCCTCCTCCTCTTCCTTTTTCTCCTACTATCACCACCACCACTGCTACTACTGCTACTACTACTACTACTACTACTCAGTACTCACGGGATCATCTGTGTCGGGCCCTGGACCCTCTGGACGCCTTGCTGGACTGTAATGGAAAAAAGAAAAGAAAAATCAACATCTTGAAAAGTATACGAAAAAAATATTCAGTTTTCTTATTTGTTTATTTACTTGTCTACATATTTCTTTGTTTATTCGCTTATCTATTGATCTATTTGTTTATTTTATTATGTATCTATCAGTTTATTTATTTATTTGCAGTACTAAGGAATATTTTGTAAAATATTTGAATAACGTTGCAATTATTCGAAAGTATGACTGGGTCTGCTTGAATACGTTACTATTATTATCTTTTATCTATCTATTTATTTATATGCGTTAAGAAGATATAAATTACAGAGAGTATATAAATTCAAGAATGTATATATATAAATAAAAAAATAATAATAATAAAGTAGGAAATCCGCGTTACAAAAATATATAAATATCTGAATACGGATATGAAGGAAGGTAATAAAAAAATTCTGGAAGTGGATAGTCACGAAAAAAAAAAAATAATAAAATAGAAAAATGAAAGAATAGTTTTGTATTCCATTTTTGTGTCTTTTACCGTGTTACTTTTGTTTCTTTTTATCTGATGTGCTGCTTTTCTCTACCCTTACTTTTTTTTCTTTCTACCCATTCAAGGCGTTATTTTTCCTCTCATCTCATCCATTGTATGTTGCCTTCCTTTCTCTCTCCTTATCTAACACGTTATTTTCTCTCCTTATTCAGTGTGTGCTGCATTCTATTTTCTCTCCTTATCCAACGTGGAAACTCGACACAAATCTTCCATACTCAAGTTACATCAGGTGAACGTTATCTAAACTTGAAAAACTCAGGCCAGTAGGCACCTTGAAACGTTTTGCTCTTTCATAAAAATCTTACCTAAGATAATTCGAGGTAAGAGTCTAATAAGGTCCTCCATAACAAAGTGTTACCTTAAATACAAATATTAATTTATAGACTGATGTATGTGTAAGTAGATTAATTATGCATTTATATTCGTATCAAAATTCCCTGATTGTCTACATCCGTTTTCTTCACCATTTTCTTTTCCTTTTAAAGGGCATACTATGAAGATTTATAGAAAACGACTTACAATAATTGCAGATTATTTTTTATTTTTTTTATTTTTTTTTCAACAAGTTAACAACGACACTCCTCTCTCTCCCCTCTGATCTTTCCCTCTCTCCCTTCATTATTATTATTATTATTATTATTATTATTATTATTATTATTATTATTATTATTATTATTATTACAACTGTCACCATTAATATTACTACTATTATCATCACCAGTTACATAACATCGCTCAGTTACTTACACGCCTTCCTAACTCTCCCTCTCTCCCTTCCTCTCTCCCTCTCTCAAACCAGTTATTTTTACGCCACGATACCTACACCGGCCTTTTCCCTTGGAGGAGGAGGAGGAGGAGGAGAAGGCAGCTCGGGAAGGGTGCCAGGAATGTTAAGGCCGAGTCTCCACCACATTCCTCCACCACAACCACCACAACCACAACTAAATTAACCAAAAAACTCTCTCTCTCTCTCTCTCTCTCTCTCTCTCTCTCTCTCTCTCTCTCTCTCTCTCTCTCTCTCAGAACAGGAAGTCTTTTTTCACAAATGTACAATGATAATTTGTGGCTAAAATCATTGTATCTGAATCTCTCTCTCTCTCTCTCTCTCTCTCCTCTCTCTCTCTCCTCTCTCTCTCTCTCTCTCTCTCTCTCTCTCTCTCTCTCTCTCTCTCTCTCTCTCTCTCTCTCTCTCTCATCATTATACCACCATGTCTCGTCATTATTTCATACATCATTTCCACTTTATGGCCTTGACACACCGCACTGTACCCTCCTGTACCCTTACTGTGCCCTTATCTTCCCCTTATCTGCCCTTGCCCACCTCCTCCCTCATGCACTTGTCCACTCTTGTCACTAGCCATGTCTTGTGTAGCCTCTTCCATGTTCCTAGTTCATTGCTACGCTTTCTTGTCGTAATATTCTCAGTTCATCAGGTTCTTGTTTAATTTCTGGTTTTATTATCTTGGCCCGTATTCAGAAACGCTTTGCTCTCTCACCACGACTATTTTCAAAGGCCATATAGATGATTAGCCGGGTTCTCTAGAGTGTTCCTCCTGTTAATATTGTATAGATCTTGTGAATCTGTCACTGGAGCCATAAAAACACCTTTAAAAACCCCTGTAACTTCAACTAGAGCCTTTTGAAAGTAATCGAGGTGCGGGCAGAAGTGTTTCAGAATATTGTACCTTCTTTCGGCTGGTCCCGGTAGAAGTTGCCTCAGTATATCACTCGTTTCTAGCATACTATACGTTTTCTGTTTCATTATTCACCATGTCTTCCTCTGGTCTGAGTCATTTAATCCCATTTCTAATCGTACTATCTTGTTTTATGCCTTATCCTGATGTCTCATTCTATTCGCTTTCCTTCCTTATCATATTTTTACCTATTTCTTTTATCGTATTATTCTATCCGAGCCTATTGTATAAGTCTATTTCCTTCCCTTTCATCCTATCATACTGTCTTTTGTCTTTAATCGTACTATCCTATCTTATGCTTTGTTTGGCTGTCTTGTCCTGTCTTTTACTTCTTACTCTCTCATAATTTAATACATTTTTAATTGCACTATCGTATCTAGGCTTAACTCTTCTTTTCAGTCCGATTTCCTTTCCTCTCCTATCCAGCCGCACTTCCGTTTTATCTATTATTATTATTTTGTTTATTATCACTGTCCTATCTGAACTTAAACTTTCCTGTCTTATCCAATTTCCTTCTTTTTTTTCTCTTGTCCTATCGTACTTTCGTCTATCTTTTATCGTACTATCTAAGTTTCATCCCTATTTTCCTCCCTTCTTTACCGTATCAAGGTTCTATCGTACCGTCATCTACCAATTCTCGTACCGACATATCGACTTTGCTTCAACAATCATCGAACTGAATAGGACTTAACGAGATACAACTCAGTGATATCCTACAGTCTCTTAGGTAACTATAGTGAATAAAGTATATCAGAAGACAAGAAT
>NC_087174.1:12740827-12743327 GCF_035594125.1 Scylla paramamosain
GTTAATATTCTGTGTAGCTATAAGTAAATAAATGAATGAAGCAGAAGAGCAGTGAAAACTACATCCCTTCATATCACTCTTCACTCTGATCACTGAAAGAAACTGGTTCTCAAAAGAGTGACAGGTAAACGGAACAGACTCAGCAATCAGGTTATAAAGTTAACAGGAAGCTTTCAAAATATAACTAAACAAACAGAGTGACAAATAAACGTAACAGACTCAGCAATCAGGTTGTTATAAAGTCAACAGCTTTTAAGAGCTTTTAAATGATAACTAGACAAATGTATGGGCGGGATGACAGGCGGCAACAGACAGGCACACTTTATATAGGGAGAGCCACGTATAGGCCTGATAGTTTCTTACAGCTTCCCGTATGTTCTTATGAGAGTCACTTCATGTATAACCCATTCACTATTACAGCTTGCAAACTTCACTAAATCACCAGTTAGTTAATGATAATACAATGAACAAGATGCAATAGCCCTGGGTAAGTAATTATATGATTTATAAAGCCTTGACCACGAAAAAATCATTAAATTTATTATATTCTTTAATGGCGTCCAGAATATAACGAATGTCTTGGTAGTAAGTGAAGGGATTTAGTGAAAGAATAAGTAGCGGAGGAAATGACTATGAAAAAGTCACAATAAAATTACTGTTTTTTTTCTCTCAGTGGCGTCTAGAATATAATGAACTTGATCCCGTGGTAGTGAGTATGTGAACGGAGTGAGTGAGGAAGGAACGAGCAGCGAAGGGCGTGACTAAGACAAAAGTTACATTATTTTTATCCTTGTTCTTATCTTTTTGTCTCTCATACATATATACACGCAAGCAGCAAGAGAGAGAGAGAGAGAGAGAGAGAGAGAGAGAGAGAGAGAGAGAGAGAGAGAGAGAGAGAGAGAGAGAGAGAGAGAGAGAGAGAGAGAGAGAGAATTTTGTGTCCGCTCCATAATGAGAGACAGAGACGGAGAGAAGAAAAAAAAGATTGTTTGCTGCAGTCAACTTCAATTTAGCGTGACAGTGTGAGTGCTTCTGTGAGGGACGGGAGGAGCGGGAGGCGTGGGAGGTTGAGTGGAGTGCATAGGGCTGGAGGGGACGGAAAAGGACACGGCTATATATGGTTGCATAGACTCTGGGCCATATTTCGAAACGCTGTGTCCTCTCATAAGTTCTATTTTCAGAGACCACAGAGATGTTTAATCGGGTTCTCATGGATGTTCTTCCCCACTGCTGTTGTGAAATGCTGGTTAAATTGTCATTAGAGTCAAGAAAACACGCTTTAAGACTGAGATAACATCCTCTGGAGCTTGTTTTCCTACTTGCTGATGCGGGGTTCTTGTTAAACTACCACTAGAATCAAGAAAACACGCTTCAAAGCGCTTAGACATTCCGGTAACATTCACTGTATCACTGGAATAATGAAAAGACCCTTGAAGGCCTCAGTAACTTCCACTACAGGCTGTTGGAACTTTGCAAGATAAGGCGCCGAAAAGGTTTGAGAATACGGTCTTGTGTCCCATAAAAGGAGACACATGAATACATGTCTCCGTGTCCTAAAAATATCACCATGCCCGTCTGAAGAAGGGGGGGAGAGAGGTGTTTCAGTCTCTTCAGCGCCTCCGTCAAGTAGAAAATAAGAAAAGAGGCTTCAGAATATAAAACACGTTGCCAAGTAGACAGAAACACAGGCAGACGTAAAGATGGACAGGTGTTTGAGTCTCTTCAGCGCCTCCGTCAGGTAGAAATTTCACAAAAAGTCTTCTTTGTTAAAAAAAAAATATATATGATGCCTTAGTAACGGAAATATAGGGAGGAACCCAAAAAGACAGACATAAATACAGATGGATGTCTTAAATCTCTTCAGCGTCTCCGTCACATAGAAATTTCACAAAAAGTCTTCAGAGTTTAAAAAACATGATCCCTTAGTAACAGAAACATAGAGACAGACAGAAAGACAGGCAATGCAGGACCGTCACTTCTTCAGCCGTGCAAGACAGAAGACCCAGCAGACCCTTGAGTGTGCTGGTACTTGGCGTATGCTGCAGCCTTGTTAAATGTGCTGCAAGTGTGACGGTAAAGTGAGTGATAAGAATGAGTAGTAGTGCAGAAGTGTTAAGTGCTGCTGGTGTGAGGGAGTAAATGTGGTGCTTGCATATGTAGTGGTGCTACTGGAAAGATCTAGTAGTGTGGTGGTGCGTGTGGTGTGATATGGTGGTGTGGTCAATGTGTGTGTGCGGTGTGATGTAATGGTGTGCTTTAGAAGTGTGGTGCAGTAGTGTGGTAGTGATATTGACTTATAAGGTGGTGTTTGTGTGGTGGCAGAGTGACGGTGGTGTGGTAATTTGTGGGATTAGTGTGTGGTGTCAGAAGTGTCCCGGTGGTGCTGAATTATGTGACAGAGGCGGTGTGATGTGCTAGTGTGGTGCCAGTTGGGTGTGCTGGGGTGTGGCGTCAGTGTGGATGTGTGGGGGGGCAAGTGTTAATGTGGAATGTGGCAGAT
>NC_087174.1:12748327-12750827 GCF_035594125.1 Scylla paramamosain
GAATGGAGGGGCAGGGAGGACTGGGGAGTGTGGGAGTGGTGAGAGGGTGCTGCAAGGGATAATGTGTAGGGCAGGCTGGGATGGTAAAGAGTGGCAGTAGAGAGGGTAAAGGACAGTGCCGTGAGTCGTGGCAAGATCAAGTACATCTAACCGGGACAGGAGGAAGGAGTTACCTTGAGGCACCCCGGAGCCAGCACCCCACCTGTTGTCACGCTCCGCGGTATGAACTCAAACTTTGCGGTGTTGGGTTGCTTCTCTCTCTCGGCAATAATCCGGTGGCTTATGATCTCGTTGCGGCGTCAAAATACCAGTAAATTTGTTATTATTATTATTATTTTTTTTTTTTTTTGTATTCGTTGAGGTTTCAGTTGAGTTGCTTGAAAGGTCATAAACTAAATTAGCTTTTCTTTCGGTTCTTCTATTCTTGTATATTTTTGAGAACGTTATTATTAAAGGGCTTTTTTTCCCTATCCATTATTTTTTTTACCCTTCCCGATACATGAAGAAAACATAAATCAAAATTAATCTAAGTATAAAGCAATTTAGTCTGGATTTTCGAGTTCAGGTTTAATTTACAAACATGAATTAAATAATTCTGAAAAATCTAGACTACAGTTTTCCTTCTCTTCCTCTTCTACTCATAAACATTTTCCTCTTCTTCCTCCACCTCGTCATAGTCATCGTCATACTTATCAACATCATCTTTACTTCTTCCTCATCCTCCTCCTCCTCCTCCTTCTTCCTCATGCTCCTGTTCCTCTTCCTACTCCTTCTCCTCCTCTTCTTCCTCATGCTCCTGTTCCTCCTCCTCCTCCTCTTCCTCCTCCTCCTCCTCCTCCTCCTCCTCCTCCTCCTGAAGCTCACGTTACCCCAGTGGAACAGTCACTAACCCTTTCACAGCCAAAGATAATCTCCACCACATCTCCCTCCTCCCTTCAGCCTCCCATCTCCCCCACACCAGACCCAGGAGACCACACCGCGGATCACCTGACCACCGCCTTATACTAAACTTCTCCTCCCCCTCCTCCTCCTCCTGCTCCTTCTTCGTTGGCTACTCAAATCAGGAACGCCTCTGAGATAATTATCCATTGTTCCAACTAACCACATCCGTTTAATCTCCCGGCAGCTGTGACCTTCCGCAATGTCTCTAATGATGGTGCCTTGTGAGGACTGGCTGGCCTCACCCTGTCTCCTGATTCTGTGTTCTTAGCACCCTTACCCTCTCTACCGTAGCGTAATCTTTTTAAAGTGATACTGCTATTGCTACTACTACTGCTACTATTAGTACTAATTTCTTGAGAGAGATTAACTGAAAGGAGAAAAAGGGCCACTAATGCTGACAGTCCCTAAAGAGATTACTACTACTACTACTACTACTACTACTACTACTAATAATAATAATAATAATAATAATAATAATAATAATAATAACAACAACAGTAATAGTAATAAGTAAATTGATAAACAGGAACTAACATTCTCTCTCTCTCTCTCTCTCTCTCTCTCTCTCTCTCTCTCTCTCTCTCTCTCTCTCTCTCTCTCTCTCTCTCTCTCTCTCTCTCTCTCTCTCTCTCAATAAGCCACCCAATCCCCTCTATACCCCCCTCTCTCTCTCTCGTCTCTAGTGACCAAAACGCCCCTTCCACGACCCTCTTCCCCTCTCCCATCCCCTACCCTCCCTTCTCCCTTGCCTTCACATCCTATTTCTCTCCTCTCTCCCCTTCTCCCCTTCCCCTCTCAATACCAGCATTATTACTGAAAAAGTTAACGGATCCTTTTCCTGAATTAATGTTTTTTCGTTGGATTTTCCTTCCTCTTGTATAAATAAATAAATAAAAATGAAAAAAAATAAATAAGGAAGTAAGTGAAAGAATAAACAAGAAAGCAAATTAATAAAAATAAACAAATAATAAAGTCCCCGCATTCTTCGTTCTCTTTAAACACCCACGACACCCCCAGCAACTCCTCAGCGACCCTCAAAATAGCTCCCTATCTGCTCCCCTTCCCTCCTTCCTCCGTCCCCAACTCCAAAACAAGAGATTATCGTACACTTCCTGACCAACACCAATACACAGCTCCCTTTTTTCTTTTACCGCTTGTTGTTGTTGTTGTTGTTGTTGTTGTTGTTGTCGTTTTTCATCTTCGTAGGGGAACGTTAGACAAAAGTAAGGAATAAAAGGACGGTACTTTTTTTTTCTTCTTCTCTTCTCTGTAAAGTAATGTAAGCCAATGGGAAGGAATGAAAGAAAGAATGGATCTGAGCCAATGAAGCAAGGAAGGAAAATGAAAGAGAGAAAGAAAAATGGAAAGAATGAAGGAAAAAAAAAAAACAAGGAAACGTAATACTGTCAACCTGACCAACAGTAAATCTCTCTCTCTCTCTCTCTCTCTCTCTCTCTCTCTCTCTCTCTCTCTCTCTCTCTCTACAATGACGTAAGAGAAAATGGATGAACAAGATGGACTTCAGTTAATGACTCGAGGAAAGGTAAAGAAAAGAAGA
>NC_087174.1:12755827-12758327 GCF_035594125.1 Scylla paramamosain
AAAAACGTGAGATTTCGATGTAAATAAATGCATAACAGTGAAAATAAGTGATAAATGAGGCATAAGGACGGAACAATCACACACGCATACACAGACACACATTCATCATACACACACACACATCATACACGATCGTCTCATGTCTAATTCCCCGATCGCTTCCTTTAGCGTCAGGCGACACCCGATACAGGCGCTGGGCTGGGCGCGGACCGCCGTGAGAGGGCCCGGGGTATTTTGGGCACGTGCCGGTGGGGGCGGGGCGGGGCAGGAGGGAGGGGGAGGGGAGAGCTGCCGGGCTGGAGAGGAAGGAGGATGGAAAGAAAAGGGTGTTTTCTTAAACCCTAATGATGATTAACATTCCCTTCACAGCAATTATGGGACATGAGGGACAGGGCTGAGTCCTTCCTGCTTTCCTCCTCCCTCTCTCACTTCCGTACACTTGTCGGCGCCTCTCATCGCCCCGCACCGGCCGGCACCCTACCCCCTGAGACTCTCCAGTGGCGCCTTCGTCTGCAGCCCCTGAGCGTGACCCCGGGGACTGTTGGGATGATGGTGGTTGCAGGGCCCTACCTTGGCGCACGGTGCGGGTCTGCATCTGACTCTGTTGCTGCACCCTCGACTGCTGCTGCATGACATTGCTGGTTGTCTGTTGCGTCGAGGTGCTTTGCCTCACCACTTGATGTTGCTGCTGCTGCTGCGACATGGTTGTTTCGGTGGTGGTCGGAGATTAACACAAAGGGACACACGGGGTTTAGCACCGAACACTGGCGGACTGGACAGCACACGGCAGAGTCAAGACCGGGTCGTGAATATTCGCTGAGCGCCTCTGACTACTGGGCTGCGAGCATAATACAGCGGGAGGTTTATAATATGCTTGCGGCCAGTGAGTCAGGAAGCCCCATTTAGCACACCCTCGCCTCCGAAGCCGTCGGGGCGAAATGGTGAGCAGAACCTGCGGGCCCCCTGCTTGGCTGCCACTCGGCTCTTCTCGGCGCCGTTCGGCTTTCCCGGTGCCACTTTTAGACATGACGTCACGGGGGGCGCCGCAACCACCAGCAGCACAGCCACCGCCGCCGAGGTGCACCGGGGGCGGGGGAGGGGGTCAGAGGCAAAGGACACCAGGCAAGAGAGTCCTGCCGTCCTGAGAATGTCTAGAGGCCAAGGATCCCGCGTGGCCATTTCGAAGGAGCGTCATGACCTCCTTCAAGAACACCACCGCGCCCTTCACCCCGCCCCCCTCACACCCTCAACTTTATAGCTCATTGCAATCAGAAGCACCGCGTCACCCCGCCAGGACGTGTTCTTTACACGTACGTGTGTCAATACTCCTGAAGCGGCCAGGGGAGCGACAAAGGCAAGGCGCGGCTGCCTCCTGTCCCCGCTTTGGCAAACAGTAAATAAACGAAAATCCTGATAAATAGACGCCATCTCTCCTGACCTCAATCCACCGGGAAGTAAGCGAACGTGTAGATTGTAAATACATAAATACGAGGAAACTACAAACATTTTATCTCTAAACAAGAGAACACTGACCAAGAGCCACACGATCAACAAAGAGAGAGAGAGAGAGAGAGAGAGAGAGAGAGAGAGAGAGAGAGAGAGAGAGAGAGAGTCCCTGTACACGCAACTTCCTTAGGGACACAGAATACAAAAAAAGAAAAGAAAAAAATAAGAAAATGGACACGTTAATTAAATTCCTGAGATGTGACCTTAATTTTTCCCCAAGAGAATTTAAATTAACTTGAAATAAAAACAATAATTTCTATCATCTTTCCTTTTGTTTTTGTTTGTACTGTTTACTATAATTTTTCTATCCTCCACCCTCCTCTCAATAACTTTTCCTTCTAATACTTTCTGTTACTTTTATTGTTTTCTGTGTGTTTTTGCTATTACTAAGTTTGTATTTGCTTTCTCTCTCTCTCTCTCTCTCTCTCTCTCTCTCTCTCTCTCTCTCTCTCTCTCTCTCTCTCTCTCTCTCTCTCTCTCTCTCTCAACTGGTCATTACGTTACACCTGGGCACACTTCTTGGCATTCGTCAAGCAATAATGATACGTATTGAAGGACCTCTCCTACCCCTTCTCTCTCCCTTCATTCCTTTCACCCCTCCACCCCTTCTCTCCCAACACCGCTCCATCCCTCCATCCCTCTACTCCTCACCCTTCCTTCCTTCTCCGTACCTCCATTCCTAAGCGCTAAATAACTCAAGATGATTCACATTGACAAAACTGAAGTGTACTCACCTCCTCTCCCTCCTCCTATCCTTCTCTTTCTCCCTCCTCTCTTTCTTTCCCTCCCTCCCTCCATCGCTACCTTCCCACCCAGCAAGGCATTTTTTTCTCTCTCCTCCTCCTCCGCACTTTCCTCTTCTCATGTTTTTCTTCCCATTCCCACCCCCCTCCGACTCCCTTCTCTCTCTCTCTCTCTCTCTCTCTCTCTCTCTCTCTCTCTCTCTCTCTCTCTCTCTCTCTCTCTCTCTCTCTCTCTCTCTCTCTCAGCTCAT
>NC_087174.1:12763327-12768327 GCF_035594125.1 Scylla paramamosain
CTTGATCTGAACTTACATTTCTACTTCTGTTCTTTCCATTACTTTTTTCACGCCAGCAGTTCAGTATCAGGTCAAGGCGAGGCGGCCCAGTGACGCTTCTCTCAGGAATAGTTAGATATGATGGGTGGTTTTAATTAGACAATCTCATTATACGGTCTTGATCTGAAGTTACATTGTACTTCTGTTCGTTTCATTACTTTTATCACGCCAGCATTTCAATGTCAGGTCAAGGCGAGGAAATCATGCTGCTCTCAGGAACAGTAGATAAATATGAGAGCAGGTTTTAGTTACAGGCAAACAATTTCATTAAATGACTTTGATCTGAGGTAACATTCCCATTTTTGTTCTTATTTATTTATTTATTTTTTTCAAGACAGTTCAGTATCCGATCAAGGCGAGACATAACCATACTTTTCTGTACCAGGAATAGATAGATATGAGGGATGGGTTTTGTCACAGCTATTGTCATTCTGGGCACAAAGAATGAATGTTTATCTCCTGTCTATGCGAACCTTCTGCTTCTATACGACCTCCTTTAGACCAAGATTTTGCGAGCGACAAATGACCAAAACTATCACAGATCCTTTAAGTTGCAAATGGCTAAACTATCAAATAATCTTACAAGTTGTGAATGGCTAAACTTATAAGATATTTTAGTAGTTATAAGTGGCTAAATTACCACAGATTCTATGAGCTGTCAATTGCCAAACTATCATATATTTTGTAAGTTGTGAATGGCTAAACTATCAGAAGAGGAGAGGGGAAGGAAAGGAAGGAAGGAAGTGTATTTAGGGGAATAAATGATTAAGAGAGAGAGAGAGAGAGAGAGAGAGAGAGAGAGAGAGAGAGAGAGAGAGAGAGAGAGAGAGAGACCCTACGTGTACATTAACTAAAAATTCCCAAATGGTATTTCTTTTCTATCTTTACAGGTGACTCGCGCCTCTCTCTCTCTCTCTCTCTCTCTCTCTCTCTCTCTCTCTCTCTCTCTCTCTCTCTCTCTCTCTCTCTCTCTCTCTCTCTCTCTCTCTCTTTCCACCCTGTGTTGTGAGGAAACCCGCTTGTTGTTGCCCTGACTCAACCACGCCCGCACACACGCCCACAAACACACACACACACACACACACACACACACACACACACACACACACACACACACACACACAACTTAAGGTGGGTGACAGAACAAAAGTAATATTAGCAGATGACGAATTCTGGACTTGGCAGGTGGTAGTGAGGTGACAATGGTGATGGCAATGGTGATGATGATAATGGTGGTGGCATTGATGAACATAATGATGATATTTAGTTCAGTAGGCCTATTAGGGAGTAGGGAGTGTGTGTGTTCTAATGCAAGAGTTAACCCGTATCGTCACTCTCATTCCTTTGCTTTCCTCTACCTATCCATCCATATAATGCAAGGGTTAACCAGTATCTTCACTCTTTCATCCCTTTACTCTTCCTTACCTATCACTACATCATCTAATGCAAGGGTTAACTTATACCTTCACTCCTTCATCCTTTCCCTGGTAAACTCATGAATTCCCTACCTGTTTGAGTTTTACCCTTCTCTCAAAGTCTTTTTGTTTTCCTTTCCTCTGCTTCTTTCTTCTCTTCCCTAGCCCTCTACCTCTTTCTCTCTCTATTTCTCAGTCTATCTATCAATCTGCCTATCTGTCTATCTATCTATCTATCTATCTATCTATCTATCTATCTATCTTTATTTCAATCTATCTACCTATGTATTTATCTACCTATCAATTTATTTACTTACCTATGTGTCTCTCCTGTATCTTTACCCATCCATTTGTTTCCCACGTATGTACGAGAATATGTACATCTACCAGTCTTTGCATCTATGTCTGTCTATTAGTTTGCGTGTCTGTCTATTTATCTATCTATCATTCCCTCCATCTCTCCACTAATGCAAGGAATCTCGAGGAGTTTACATTCAGCGCGAGACTCAGAGAGGGCGGCGAGGAGCGGGAATCAGGGTGAGATGCCCGCTGGTTTACAAAATCTGCATTTATCCCAAGGTCTCGCTGGATGGAAGCAATAAGGTGCGGGGTTTATACTGTAATCTGCGTTGTGTTTCCTTGTTTCTGTCTCTCTCTCTCTCTCTCTCTCTCTCTCTCTCTCTCTCTCTCTCTCTCTCTCTCTGTCTGTCTGTCTGTTTTTCTGTCTCTCGGTTGGTTTCTTTCTGTCACTGTTTCTCGAGTGGTCTCTCTCTCTCTCTCTCTCTCTCTCTCTCTCTCTCTCTCTCTCTCTCTCTCTCTCTCTCTCTCTCTCTCTCTCTGTCCTTATCGCCATTCTTGCTCATTCGTTGGCTACAATTATCTCCTCCTCTTCTTCTTCTTCTTCTTCTTCTTCTTCTTCTTCTTCTTCTTCTTCTTCTTTTTCTTCTTCTTTGCCCTTCCTTGTTTTTCCTCTGATTGGCTTTCCCATCTTTTTTATCTTCTTCCTCTTCTTTTTCCTTCTCCTCCTCTTCCTGTTCACTCCTTAGTTACATTTATTTTCTCTCCTCCTCCTCCTACTCTTCTCTCTCTCTCTCTCTCTCTCTCTCTCTCTCTCTCTCTCTCTCTCTCTCTCTCTCTCTCTCTCTCTCTCTCTCTCTCTCTCTCTCTCTTCTTTCATCGGCCACTATTAACATCTATACATGTTAAAAAACTAGTGACGTCTCTCTCTCTCTCTCTCTCTCTCTCTCTCTCTCTCTCTCTCTCTCTCTCTCTCTCTCTCTCTCTCTCTCTCTCTCTCTATACCACATGCTTTCCTCCATCATTCATGCGCCTAAATACACTTGCTTCCCTCCTTTTCTCCCTCCCTCCATCCTTTCCTCCATGGCTCCCTCCCCTCCCTCCCTCCCTTCATCTTGCTGACAAGTTTCCCTCACAACCTCTTAGTTTATCTTCCTCTTCACAGCGCTTTCCTCCTCCTCCTCCTCCTACTCCTCCTCCTCCTCCTCCTCCTCCTCCTTCCTCCTCCTCCTCGTCCTTCTCCTTACATTCTTCCTCCTCCTTGTTTTCTTTACCTAATTTTCCCTTCCATCTCTCCCCCTCCTCCTCCTCCTCCTCCTCTTCTTTTTTCTTCTTCCTCTTCCTCCTTCTCCTTTTCTTCTTTTCCTTCCTCCTCCTCCTCCTCCTCGTTTTCCTCCTCCACCTCGTCTTTCTACTTCTTACATTCCTCCTCCTTATTTTCTTTACTAATAAGAATCTGATTTTCCCTTCCGTCTCCTCCTCCTCCTCCTCCTCGTCCTCTTCTTTTTCTTCTTTCTCCTACTCCTCTTTCTCCTTCTTCTCCTCGTCCTTTTCCTTCTTACATTCCTCCTCCTCCTTATTTTCCTTACTGATAAGAACCCAATTTTCCCTTCCGTCTCTCCCTCCTCTTCTTCTTCCTCTTCCTCCTCTTCCTCCTCTTCAACTCCCTTCTTTTCGACGAGTAACTCCACAAAAAATTTCCTTCCTTTCTAAAAACTCATTACAGAATCACACACCATTACTATAAACCATCATCACCATCACCACTACCACCACCACTATCATCCCTACCATCACCACCAGAACAATCGAACATCGCCATCTTCCTCACTATCTTCCTTGCAATCACCATCACTTCCTAGTTTTCTCCAAGCAAGCACCCAGTACCTCCTCCTCCTCCTCCTCCTCCTCCTCCTCCTCTTCCTCCTCCTCCAGTAGGAAAGACCCCACTCGCAAATCACCAGAGAGAGAGAGAGAGAGAGAGAGAGAGAGAGAGAGAGAGAGAGAGAGAGAGAGAGAGAGAGAGAGAGAGAGAGAGAGAGAGAGGGTTATGGACCTCTCTTCAATGTAGCAAGGATGAAAATATTGGCTAATGGTATTAATAGTAGTAGTAGTAGTAGTAGTAGTAGTAGTAGTAGTAGTAGTAGTAGTAGTTGTAGTTGTAGTAGTAGTAGTAGTAGTAGTAGTAGTGGTAGTTGCTGTTGTTGTTGTTGTTGTTGTCGTTGTTGTTGTTGTTGTTGTTGTTTTGTTATTGCTGTGGTGATGGTGGTGGTGGTGGTGGTGGTGGTGATGGTGGTGGTGGTGGTGGTGGTGGTGATGGTGGTGGTGGTGATGGTGGTGGTGGTGGTCGTGGTGGTGATGGTGATGGTAATGGTAGTGGTGGTGGTGGTGGTGAGGATAACCTAGATACAAGCACGTGTGTTGTTGAAAAACGTGATGTGTGGCTTCAGGTGGTGGTGGTGGTAGTGGTGGTGGTGGTGGTGGTGGTGGTGGTGGGGGTCACTGGCCGAAAGGAAGAGGAATGGAATGGAAGGGAGAAGGAGGGAGAAGGGGTGAGAGGGGGAAGTAGGAAGTAACAAAAAGGCAGGACAGTGACATTATATGCAGACAACTCTCTCTCTCTCTCTCTCTCTCTCTCTCTCTCTCTCTCTCTCTCTCTCTCTCTCTCTCTCTCTCTCTCTCTCTCTCTCTCTCTCTCTCTCTCTCTCTCTCTTATACACACACTCATTTCACGAGTTGTATCGGTCACCAGGAGAGAGAGAGAGAGAGAGAGAGAGAGAGAGAGAGAGAGAGAGAGAGAGAGAGAGAGAGAGAGAGAGAGAGAGAGTGTTGGCCATGGTTGCAAGCTTCCTAGCCAAGGTATGTAGAGATGGCTCCTCACAGCTCCTCCTCTCCTCCTTCACACTCCTCCTCCTCCTCATCCTCCTCCTCCTACTCCTCCTCCTACTCCTCCTCATCTTACTCCTCCTCATCCTCCTCCTCCTACTCCTCCTCCTATTGCTCCTCCTCCTACTCCTCCTCCTCTTCCTCTTCCTCACCCTATTCCCGGTCCGTTGCTGTTGTTACCCTATGCGTCCTTAAGTATTCCTCCTCCTCCCCTTTCTCTTCCTACTTATAGTCTTCTTCCTCCTCCTCCTTCCCTATCCTTCTGAATTTCTCCGTACATAGGAAGAACAGATACCAAAATACCTATCAGTCTGCAATGAAGGTGTCTGTTTATCTATTTACAACTACTAGTGAACTACGTGT
>NC_087174.1:12775827-12785827 GCF_035594125.1 Scylla paramamosain
TAGTAGTAGTAGTAGTAGTAGCAGTTGTTGCTATTGTTGTTGCTGTTGTTGTTGTTGTTGTTGTTGTTGTTGTTGTTGCTGCAGTAGTAGTAGTAGTAGTAGTAGTAGTAGTAGTAGTAGTAGTAGTAGTAGTAGTAGTAGTAGTAGTAGTAGCAGTTGTAGAAGTAGTAGTAGTAGTAGTAGTAGTAGTAGTAGTAGTAGTAGTAGTAGTAGTAGTAGTAGTAGTAGTAGTAGTAGTAGTAGTTAATAATAATAAAATAATAATAATAATAATAATATTAATAATAATAATAACAACAACAACAACAACAACAACAACAACAACAACAACAACAACAACAACAGGCAACAACAAACACACAAACAAAGAGAGAAGGAAACAAACAAACAAACAACACCAACTACAGCACATCACCTTACCTTAGCACTCAGAACTCGTCACCAGCACCATCATCAGCATCAGCATCAGCCTCACCAAGCGGGGCATAACACACACACACATGCACACACAGCAACACTTCCTTACCTCCTGGTGGGGGGGGGGGCAAGAAAAGAAGCCGAAATCAGATACTAAAATACTAGAATAAATAAATAGAAAAAAAAAAATAAGATAAAGCAAAAATAGACAAATAAAACATACCAAAAAATTAAGCAAATCAATAAAGAAAACAAGAAAAGTAATACATCTCAAAATATGCATAAATATACGGCATGCTAAGCCGAAATCAGGCAAAATAATGAAATATAAAAATACTACATTAATAAGCAAAACATAATTAAAAAAAAAAAAAGAAAAGAAATAAGCAAATTGAAAACAAAAGAAATTTTAAGACTTTCATTATTCTCACTCAAAATATTCAAACTCAAAATAGGCATAAATATATATCGTAAACCAAAATAAGATGAAATAAAAAAAATCAGTCAATGAAAAAAAAACAAGAAAATAATAATAATACATGCATTATTCACATGGAACTCAAAATAAACATAGATATACATGCTAAGCTGAAATACATACAAATATACATGCCATGCTTTACCACTGAGCAGCAACACACGGGCCATTGCAACACAGCGCCATCAAACAAAAGCAAAGCGCAACACACACATATATTTTCTTCGTCCTGCGCCATAAAATCTCCACCACACGAAGATTCTTGCTCAAGGACAACGTAGAGAGAGAGAGAGAGAGAGAGAGAGAGAGAGAGAGAGAGAGAGAGAGAGAGAGAGAAAAAAAATGTATATTATCAAGGAGTGGAAGAAAACGTTCTCTCCCATGACAGAAGAAAGCGGGAACTACGGTAATCTTAACGTGCATCTTGCTCAGGGTTATAAATTCTATCTATCTATCTATCTATTTATCTATCTATATACCAGGCCAGCAGTATGACATGTGGAGGCCCAGACAAAGCACCACACACTCAGACACGCCATTCACACCCTTGGCCCGTTGTCGCCTGGTGGAAAGAGATTAGGAGAAAGTCGGAAGGAAATATATATACACCAAAAAAAAAAAAAAAAAGGGAAAGAAAAAGCGTCAAAGGAAAATATTAAAAAAAGTATATGAAGTGTATGTCCATTTTTCTTTCTTTACTTTCTTCTTTCATTTCTAATTAACTCACTGAGGTTAATTATATCCGTAGTGAGTTTGTGAAGATACATAAATATACTAGTCAGTCATTATAGATAAAAAGAGAAAAAAAGTACAAAGAAGGAATGAAAAAAAAAGGTGCCTGAATAAATAAATGTCATACTCTTTCTTCTCTCACACTTAATTAATTCAGTAATCTGCAGTGTGAAGAGGAGTTTGTGAGGATAAATAAGCATACCAGTCAGATGCAGCCATTATACACGCAAAGAGTGTACAAAAATGGAATGAAAAAAGGTTTGCGAGAAAATATGTCCATTCGGCTTCTTCCTTTTCTTCTTTTCTTCTTCTTTCACTTTATTAATTCACCAATGTTAAGTTGAATCCGTAATGTAAATACGTAGGAGTCTGAGAGGATATATATATTAAAATACCGATCAAAAGCAGTCATAAATCTGCAAGTGTCTGCTGTTTGGAAGTGTTCTGAACTCACGTCATAACTTAATCACACTCATTTCCTTTGACTCAAATCCGCCATCTCTTCCTATGTCTCTCCGTCTCTCAATGTCGTCACCACAATTATACACAACCACCTTTGGGATAAATATTTCCATGGCGGAAGAGGATTTGGAGAGACGCCCCCGATCACCCCCACCTCCCCTACCTCGCTCCCTCCCTCCTCCCACTCTTCCCCAGATTCCCCCAGAGCCACAAATATATCCCAGACTAAGACGCACGCCGCTTGTGTGTGTGTGTGTGTGTGTGTGTGTGTGTGTGTGTGTGTGTGTGTGTGTGTGTGTGTGTGTGTGTGCTTTGAGGAATAAATAACGTTTATAATCCATGAATATAAAAAAAGAGAATTAATTTAGATTGTCCCCAAGTGTTTTAGAAGAAAGAGAGCCGAACTGAACAAAGAGTAGAGAGTAGAGTGCAACACACACACACACACACACACACACACACACACACACACACACACACACACACACACACACACACACACACACAGGGGCGGGGGGTGTGGCTCTAAGTTTGGCACACACACGCGGAACCTCTGCACTTTTTCCCTGCCCTGTTTATGTGTGTCGTGGTGGGGGAGGAGGAGGAGGAGGAGGAGGAGGAGGAGGAGGAGGAGGAGGAGGAGGAGGAGGAGGAGGAGGTGGAGGTGGAGGTGGAGGTGGAGGTGGAGGAGGAGGTGGCGGTGGTGGGGGAAAGAGGAAGAGGTGCAGAAGGAAGACAAGGGTGAGAAAACGGAGAATAATAATAAAGTTTGATAAAAAAAAAAAAATTTCATAAAAGAAAGAAAAGAAACAATATACAGCAATTAATGTCAATATATCAGTACATAACAAACCTCTATAATTCTCTATGTAATTAATTTTATTCTAAATTAACCATGATAACATATACGTTCCTTCGTTCCCTCGTGTTAATGGTGCACAGGAGTGTTGTTTGAAGCATTGCCGAGGTCGGAAATATTCACAGTTTACCACTATAACTATACGTTTCCTTAACTGTTCCCTTGCGTTAATGCTGCACACGAATACTGTTTTGCAGAATAGTCATGCTCAGAAAATCAAGTAACTTTCCACGCTTATATTTTCACTAAACTTAATGGTTTTCTTGTGCATTAGGAAGTGTACTATTAACATTTCAAGACATGAAAGTGAAAACTGTTCATTATGAAGAGCACTATAAAAAATTGCAGTGCATAAGATCACGTGCCTCAGAAGTTGAGCTTATATAAATCCTACAGCTTCTTAATCCTTTCACAACTATTTGGCACATCTTTCCTTAATTACTAACCACTGAGGCATCTTTTCTTGTTCTACAGCCACCTCCAAACATTGTACTGGCTAGAAATTGCAGTCCATTATTTTTTTATCCCCTTCTTTCTTATGGATGCTTAGAAAAGGTTCCATACATTGCTTTTAGTGCTGTCAATTGTTGTATATTGCTGTGGTTAAAGTTTAACTTGATAAAATTGTCTGGTACACGTTCAGAGTATAGTTCTGAAAATCACCACGGATAACAAAATGAGTGATCAAGTAATTCTAAGTTTTAAGAGTCTGTATATATATTTTGTGGTTAATAAAAATAGGATTCCAATAAATAATGACGTATGACAGAGTTAGATTTAAAGGTAAACTTAGATTTAAAAAAAATATATAGGACGAAACTTGTTCTCAAATAGACATGTCGATGAATGGAATACACTCAGTAATCAGGCTGTTAGTGTCAAGTCATTAGGGAGCTTTAATTAAAAGAAGATTAGACAAATATCTGGATGTGGGGATAATAGAATAGGTAGGCATATTTTATACAGGGGCAGGCACGTGTACGTCTGATGGCTTCTTGCAGTTTCCCATGTCTTTTCATGCGCTTACACTATAGTCAGCTGTCAAAGGGTTAATGTCCTATTTCTCTCATTATAATTTTGAAAGGTTCTACAGATGCTTCTGATGGTGGCTTGCCAGACTGCATCGCCTTTAAAACAGCCTCTTTACACAGGCTTAGATATCTGAGGTCTGTCTTTAAAAACTCCACTAACTATTGACCACATTTTCAAATATTTTACCTCCTCATCCCGACTAATTTTGTTTTGTTAGGAGTTACTAAAGTTTTCAAGGCTTTTCATGCTGCGTTGCCTCTAAAACAGCCTCTCCACGCAAGCCTAGATATCTGCTGAGGTCTGTCTCTAAAAACTACTCTAGCCACTGACCACATTTTCAAATATTTCACCACCTCATCTCTACTAATTTTAACGGGTTATGTTGGGAGTTAATAGTTTTCAAGGCTCTTCATGCTGAACGACCTCTAAAACAGCCTCCCACACAAACCTAAATATCTACTATCTCTAAAAGCTACATTGGTCACATTCTTAAATATTTCATCACCTGATCACGACTAATTTTAACGGGTTATGGAGGGAATTACTAGAGTTTTCAAGGCTCTTCATGTTGCGTTGCCTCTAAAACAGCCTCCCCACACAAGCCTAAATTTCGAGGTCCTTTTTGAATGACTAATTTTTACGTTTCTTTGAGTCTGTCTCTAAAAAACCACTAATTTTTTACCTCATTCTCAAATATCTCAGCACGTCACCCTATCTATTTCTAACATATTTTAAAGGGAGTTTTTAAGGTTTTAGTTCAATTTCATTATTCCAGTGACAGTTAACAAGACTCTGTGGCATCAACAGAAAAACATCCATGAGAAGCCAGCTAACATCTCTGTGGAGCTTTGGAAATAGTTATGAAAGCTCAGAACGTTTCAAAATACAGAGTACATGTTTGGATCTCTAAATCTGCATCCACCCACTCCACCTACTCCCACAATGCTCCCTCTGCCTCACTCACCGCACAGCCAAGTAAACAAAGCAGCACATTAAGATAATTTATTCATATCGTCACATCAGACAAGACAAGCAAGCAATACTGATGTGGAAAAGGCAAACTATCGTTGTTCTCAAGCCTCATCTGCCAGACCTTGAGAGAGAGAGAGAGAGAGAGAGAGAGAGAGAGAGAGAGAGAGAGAGAGAGAGAGAGAGAGAGAGAGAGAGAGAGAGAGAGAGAGAGAGAGAGAGAGAGAGGGGGTGTTCAGAAATCTTTCACTTATAAACTCTCTCCCTTTCCAGCCCCAGCGTCACCTTCTACATCAGGACCAGCTGTTTAATTCTATATTGTCTGCCAGCACCCATCAAGTCCATCATATTTTCAAAGAATTTATGGAATGTCATCCTTATTTTGATGGATTCTAATAGCCTGTTGTTGCCTGCGTGGCGTAACCCTTCCTTGTGTATTCTGGAGTTTTAGAATGTTGTGTTTAGGCATGTTTTTATTTACTTTTTTTTTTTTTTTATTAGAGGGGACTGGCCTAAGGTAATAAAAAGGGATATCAAAAAATGGGAAAATAAAAGAGGCCCACTGAAGGAGATAGTCCCCAAAGAGTGTAGTCGAAAAGGTTATCCAGAATTGAAATCTCCCTTTACATGCCGTGTATGTCTCTGTGTGTGCATTTATTATGTCTTAACTGTTACCCACAAGCCTGTTCAGCCTCGATTTTTTTATGTATTGTCAAACTCTTAAACCCAGTAAATTGATCAAACTAGATTTTCCCTTTGCATATTCTGGAGTTCTGGTATGTTATGTGTCATCTGTTTCCGTGTGCGTGTGTCTGTGAGTCTGTATGTATTTTTTGTATTAACTGGTACCCATAAGCTTGGTCACCTTCAACTCTTACATACTGCCTGACGGTAACACGCAACAAATTAACTAAATCAACTTCTTTCCAGCCAAACACTCAGATAATGCGCACATAACTCCCAGCCCTGTATTCTTTGAGTGTTACGTAAGCTGCAACAAACACACATACACTTCACCTGGCGCACATGAACGGGTAGATGGTGCCAAATATAACCGAGAATGGCTATCTCCTGTAGAGGCCGAGGCTAAAATTAGAGGCGGGACTTATCAAACGGTCGCACGAACTCGCTAAAAGTGGCCAGACTTCGCTTACGTATACACCCACAAAGGAGAAAAAGAGGAGACAAGAAAAGGGTGAAAAAAAAAAAAAAACAAAGTACATTTCTACCCCTCGTCCAATTCTTTCGTTCGAGTTTCACGTAATATCGCGCTAAAAGTGTCCAGATTCCGCTTACGTACACTCACAAAAGAGAGAGAGAGAGAGAGAGAGAGAGAGAGAGAGAGAGAGAGAGAGAGAGAGAGAGACTAAAAAAGAAGAGGAAAAAACAAAGGACCACCTCTTTCCATCAAGTTTCCCGTATTATAGCGCTAAAAGTGGACAAATTTGCGTACTTACAAAAAGGAGCAACAAAGAAAAGGAGACTAAAAAGAAGAATAGAGAAAAAAAAGGATGTTTCTAACCCTCAATCCATTTTTTGCCCTATTTTCTCAAGTTTAAATTTCGTAATATCACGCAAAAAATGGGGACAGATTTTGCTTATACACACAAAAAGAAGTAACGAAGAAAAGAAAACTAAAACAAGAAGGGAGATAAAAAAAAAAACAATGTACATTTCTACCTTTCCCCCGCTAAAGTTTTGCGCTCAGAGTAAGTAACCTTCACTTGCATATACACAGGAAGTAACAACAAAGAGAGCTAGGTGGTAAAAAGTCCTTCTCTGACACTCTGCTAATGTTTTTATGTCGAGTTTTGTGAGTTTAGAGTTCTCCCTTTTCGAAAATACTGATTTACATTTCTTCTCTCTCTCTCTCTCTCTCTCTCTCTCTCTCTCTCTCTCTCTCTCTCTCTCTCTCTCTCTAACAGGGCCGTAAATTTATGCAGCTCGGTAAGTAAGTCGTCGCTTCTTACATAATTGCATTCAGAAGTAACCAGTCATGCGTATTGGCAGTCTCGACACTCACTTTCAATCGCATGCAGCTGGAGGAGAAGAGAACTTTATAATAAGGTTAACTTCATTTGGTTCGCCGAGTGAATGAATCTTGGTTCGCCACTGATGCCTCGAACTTCAAATCAGGTGATTGAATAGTAACTCGAATCGCAGAAGCGGAATGAAGTTTTTTTTTTTTTCTTTGTCTGATAAATTGTCCTTCCGGAACATAGTCGTATTTTCTCAAAGTCCTTGATTATTTGAATTCCTCCGCTTGTCTTTTATATTCCAACTAGCTATCATTATTTTTAACATCCTGATATCCTACACTCCTATATTTGTTTCTATTTTCCTTCAGGAAATTAATTTTTTATCCTTCATCCTCAAGTCCTTAATAACTCCTACGCTTCTCTTTCATATCCTTCGACCTACCAATCATTATCTTTAATACCCTAATATCCTACACTCCTTCATTTGTTTCTATTCTCCTTCAGAACATTCGTGCCTTCCTTCATCCTCAAACTTTTAATGATTCCAACAGTTCTGAATTCCACGCCTTGACATCTTGTCACGTTCATTTAGTAAACTTTCAAGGTGTAAATTTCGAGTTTCCCTGATTGCCTTTTGCAATTTCCACTACTTTTCAGTCTCCCTTGGGTTCAATGTGGTGCATCATAATTTCAGCCTCTCCGCACCATTCCTAATTTGAATTTCAAAACTTTTCACACTTTCACGCCACAACACGTGTCTCCGAACTCTGTGCCTTCCAACTACACTCCCTTCATCTTAGTTTTAAGGCTTTATTTTCCTTCAGACTCACGACTAAATTTAACGGCTCGCAGACTTACATTAACACCCTTCACAGCTTCCCAGTGTTCGTCTTATGGTCCGCGAGTTTTCTTTTACCTTCAAACCTTCATGACTTTTTTTTTTTTTTTTTTGCCTTGCATATTTCACCTATTGTACTTTTCTTCGATCGTTTACTTACAATACCCTTTATACCTTCCGACAATATTCGTCTTACAGATCACAATCTTTCATCTACTTCAAAACATCATGGGTGGATTTAAACTCTCCATATTATTTTTCCATTGTACTTCTCATCTCTCTTTGTACATATATTATCTAAAAATCAGATTCGAAAGGTTTTAAGTCCTTGCTATCATTCTTATTTAGTCTTCACAACCTTTATACCTATTCTTCAATCTTAATATTGCATTTCATAATCTTTTTGTCGCCCTCCCGCCGCCTTGACTTAACTTCTTTTCCATTTTTGTTCCCTTTTCCTTCTTTCTAGCTTTCCTACCTCACTTTTTCACCTTTTTTTTCGTTTTTCTACGTACTTCCTCCCTCCCTCCCTAATTATCTCCTTCCCTTACTTCACCTCTTTCTCAATTCCTTCCTTCCTTGCCTCCCGCCCTCCCTTATTTTCTCCTTCCCTCACTTCTTCACCTCCTCCTTCTTCTCCTTCCTTCCTTCCTTCCTTCCTTCCTTCCCTCACTTCTTCTCTCCCTTCTCTTTTTCCTTCCCTTATTTCAACGTTTTCTTCCTTTTCCTTTCTTTCCTCACCCTCACTCTCCTCCTTTTCCTTCCCTCCCTAACCTCATCTCCTCCTTTTCCTTCCTTTCCTTCTTCCCTCACTTCTGTTTCTCCTTATCTACCTTCTAACTTCTCCCCATTCTTTTCCTTCCCTCTGAGACACGACCACCAATTTTCCTTCCCTCTAACACACAACCCCCAATGTTCCGAGCCAGCGAGCGAGGGCGGGACACGAACACGAACGCCAAGCAGAAGAAGCCAGAGGGGGCGTTGAGTGCCCGTATTAGGCGCCTCCCTCTCCCTCCCTCCCTCGCACCAGGTATCCGGGAGGGCAGGGAGGGAGGGCGAGGAGGGAAGGGAGGGACACAGAGAACCAGGTGGTGCGAGAGTGAATCATGGCATGTGGGGGCGCCGTGCCAACAGGTGTTTTAGGGGCACCAGGGGACGAGAGGTGGGTGAGGGTGGCGCAGAAGGAGCAGCAGGAGGATTAAAGAGGAAGGGTATTGTTGTTTAATTAAAGGTGTTGTTTTTAAACGTTCTGTTATCGTATTATGGATGTTTTTTTGAAGGATACTGAGCTGATTAGACATGTTCTCAACGGTGTTCTGTTCTACTGGTGGTATAAAAACATTGTTAAGGTATCGTTTCTATTTCAATAAGGGTGTTTTGTTCCCTGGTGTAGAACCATCATTTCCATCTTCTCAAAGGTGTTAAGTGCTATCGATGATAAAAGAATCCTTGTTAAATTATCATTTCAATCCCCTCAATGGTGTTTTTTGTTCTAGTGATGGTATAGAAACGTTGTTAAACTATAACTTCTATATTATCAACGGTGTTTTGTACTGTTAGTGGTACAAAATTATTTTTAAACTATCATTTTTATCTTATCAAGGATGTTTTGTTGAATTGATAATGTAGAATTCTTGTTAAACTATTATTTCTATCTTTCCAACGGTGTTTTGTCCTATATATGGTACGGAACTTATATTGAATTATTACTTGAATCACAAAACACACCCTAGTGGTGGTAAAGAATGCTTGTTAAACTATCACTTCTCTCATCTCATGGATTTTTCTTCAATGAATGGTAAGGCACTTATGTTAACCCTTTCACTATTAATTAGCACATCTTTCTTTAATCATTAACCACTCTGAGATATCTTTTCTTGTTCTGCAGCCACCTCCAAACATTGTATTGGCTATAGATTGCAAAATCTAATCTCTTTTATGACTTCCTTTCTTGTAGATGCTTATAAAGGCTCCATTCAGTGCTTCTGTTAGAGTGAATTGTTACATATCACAATGAAAAGATTAAACTCTCAATTACATCCTGAAAACACCATAGAAAACCCCCAATAGTATCTAGTAGTCGAGATAAATCGCCAAAACGTTTAAAGAATGAAGAGGAACCATGAAGAGTAAGAGGAAAATACGAGAAACAGGGAAGAGATGATGGAAGACGGAGATGGAAGAACATGATGAAGGAGAGAAAATAATGATAACTATAAAATAAACACGAAAAA